>NC_133663.1:195468016-195731847 GCF_037893015.1 Macrotis lagotis
TTTTTTTACTTCAGCTGAAGCAAAATATATTTTGCTCCAACCTTTTACCTTTACTCTATATGTATCTCTCTGCTTCAAATGAGTTTCTTGTAAACAGCATATTGTAGGATTCTGGCTTTTAATCCACTCTGTTATTCCCTTACATTTTAAGGGAGAGTTCATCCCATTTACATTCAAGGTTATGTTTACTAATTCTTTATTGCCCTCTGTGCTATCTTCCCTCCGTTTGTATTTCCCCCCCCCTTTCTCCCCACTTTATCCATATTCCCCAGTATTTTGTTTCTGAATACCACCCCTTCAGTATGTTTGCCATCCTATATCACAGCCTCCCCTTTCTTTCCCCTTTCCCTTTTCCCTTTTCCCTTTATTTCCTTTTGTTATTTCCCCCTTTTTCCCCCCACTACCCTTCCCTTTCTCTATCCCCCCCCTTACCTTTTCCCCTTTCAATACTTGAAAGGTTAGATGTTTTATAAGTTAACTGAGTATGTGTAGGTTGACTTTAAGCCAAGTCTGATGAGAAGAAGATTCAGGTGTTTCTCATCTGCTCCCTTCTTCCCCTCTATTACCATAGGTTTTTGGATACTTCGTAGTGTAATGAGATTTACCCCATTCAATCTGCTCCCTCCCTCCTCCAGTCTCTTTCCTATCCCCCTTTTTAAGGAGGTAGTGTTTTTTAGATCATTTTATCTAAGTCATAGAAAATTCTGAGTGTCTGTCCCTTCTAGTTGAGTATATTCTATCGAACAGAGTCAAAATTCCTGAGAGTTATTAGGGTCTTTCTCCCAAGTGGGGTTAAAGCCAGTTACATCTCTTTAGATAGCAGTCTCATGGATAGGTCATGAATGTCCATTATTTCTGGCTAGGTATATTCTCTTTCTTAGAGTCATAATTCTCAAGATTTATTAGAATCCCCCCCACCTTGCTGGGATATAGCTAGTTTCAACTTACTGGATTGCATTTTTTTTCCTTTTACCACCACCTTTTTTTTTATACCTTTTCATGTGTCTCTTGAACCTCTTGTTTCATGTCCAAATTTTCTGTTTAGCTCTGGTCTTGTCATCAGAAATTTTTGGAATTCTTCCATTTCATTAAATGTCCATCTTTTTCCCTGGAAGTGAAGGCTCAGCTTTGCAGGAAAGTAGTTTCTTGGCTGCATTCCAAGCTCCCTTGCTCTTCGAAATATCTCATTCGAGGCCCTTTGATCCCTAAATGTTGATGCAGCCAGGTCCTACATGATCCTTACTGTTGCTCCTTGATATTTAAATTGTTTCTTTCTGGCTTCTTGCAGGATTTTCTCTTTTATCTGATAGTTCTGGAGTTTGGCCACAACATTCCTTGGTGTTTTCATTTTATGATCTTTTTCTGGTGGGAATCAATGTACTCTTTCAATAACTACTTTGCCCTCCAATTCCATGAAATCAGGGCAGTTTTCCATCACTAGATCCTGTAATATTAAGTCCAGGCTTTTTTCTCTTCAATGTTTTCAGGAATTCCTATTTTTCAGGTTGCCCCTCCTCTATCTATTCTCGAGGTCAGTGGTTTTGTTGATGAGGTATTTCACATTTGCTTCTATTTTTTCTATTTTTTGATTTTGTTTAACTGATTCTTGCTGTCTCATGGAGGCATTAGTTTCTGTAGACTCCATTCTTTTTTGTGGAGAGGAGTTTTCTTCATTAACCTTTTGCAACTCCTTTTCCAATTGGTCAATTCTACTTTTGAAAGAGCTTTCCATTTGACCAATTGAGGTTTTGAGAGAATTAATTTCTTTTTTGCATTTGCTCCTTTGAGGATCTGAGAGATTTATTCTCATTTTGTAATTCTTCAATTGATGATCTGAGTGATTTATTCTCTTTTTGTGTTTGTCCAATTGTACTTTCTAAGGTTTTGTTTTCTTGTTGCAAGGTATTAATTGTCTTTCCCAAATTTTTAAGCACTTCCTTATTTCTTCAAGGAAGTCTTTCTGTGCTGAAGACCAGATTGTATTCTCCTCAGAGGTTCCAGGTCTCTCTGAGTTAGGGTCTTGCCCTTCTAAGAATTTTTCTATGTATCTACCTTTTCACTGACCCTTCTTCATTTTTCTAAGACCTGAGTTGGGGAGGGGCTGGTTCACAGGGGCTTGGGATCGCTAAAGCCTTTACTCACTGAGTGCAGTTCCTTTGGCTGGCCAGTAGGAGTTGTTGGTTGCTTTAGCTGGAGTGTCCCTTTGCTTATAGGGAGGAGTTGGAGCTATTGAATTCTTTTGCCTTCAATCAATGGTGGGCTTTACCCTGGCCTGAGGTCATTCCTCAGCTGGGCTGGTTCTTCTGCTCACACACCTGGGCCCACTCAAATTTGGCCAAAGCTGCTGGCAGACACAAATCCGGAGGTATATGTTCTTTTTCCTGGCTTTTCTTTTTCTGGGTTTTGTGGGCTGGATTTCTTTTAAGAGGTTTGTTTCATGTGATAGATGAGGAAAGATCAGGTGACTTTAGAACTGCGCCTGTCTTCTCTCCGTCATTGGCTGGAAGTCAGTTGAGTCCTGGCTCAAATCTAACTTATAATACTTACTAACTGTGTGACCCTAACTCCTATCTCTAAATTTATTATTCTATGAAAAAAACCCTAAAATTTAATGAAGATAAACAAAGACTCATTCTTACATTTTAAGAAAGTCTTCACAAATATAGAGATGTAAGGCATTGTTAGCTGTTAATGTGAGAAAGACCCAAGTATTTCAAAGTACTGTAAACCCATTATGTAGGAATAACATAAAAAGCATCTAACAAAACCTCATGGGTTTGAACTACTTTAACTAATAGAAGCATAATATACAGAAAGAAGTGAATGATATTTTCCCTTATTAGACAGACATGAAATAACCTTTTTTGGTTCATTTTAGGAAATTCTTTGACAAACTGGGGATGATCCATAATTGAGAAAAACCATATAAGTAATGCAATGGAAAAAAAAACACTAAAGTGACATCTTATGGGACATGAGTTAAAATCCTGACTGCCTTTGACACTTAACTATTTTTATTACTGAACTTTGGTCTAAGTGGTTCATAGGTGTATAACCTTGGGTCTATTACTTAATTTCTCTTTGTCTCAGTTTCTTCACCTATAAAATCCATGTTTTTAAAACTCCTTTTCCAGGGTCATTAGCAATGCAATACATGACCTTTAATACTGTTCTTCTTTTTTATTATTTTTTGTAGTCCAGTTATTTCAGTAGTGTCAGACTCTTTGTGACCCCATTTGGAGTTTTCTTGGCTGAATTGATTTGTTATTTCCTTCTCCAGCTTATTCTACAGATGAGAAAACTGAGGCAAATGAAATTAACTCATTTGCCCAGGTCACCACCCAGCTACAAAATGTCTGAGACCAGTTTTGAACTCAGGAAGATGTGTCTTCTTGTCTCCAGGACCAGAATTCTATCCACTTTCCACCTTGTAGCTGCCCCAACACTGGTTTATAGTTTTTAAGTCTTCTTCAGCTTAATCAATGTATTTAAATGGTGCCTTCTAATACTCCCAATAGTCAGAACCTTTGAGAATATGGAGCATTATAATGTCCTTACATGAATCAATTACCTTACTGTACTAAAATAGTTTTCAGTGCTTTGGAGTCTTTCCCCCTCTTCCCTTAACATAGATTAAAATATAGCATGCCTGGAGATTTAAGTTTGCTTGTTTGTTTTGTCTTGTTTTTTCACTGTGCTTTGGGAAATTTAAGAAGAAAAATCACCAGTTAACTCAGCAGTGAAAAATTTGATTTGACCAACTTTTCAATCATCATCAGAGATGTGTATGATAGTGATGTAGAGAAAGGCAAATGCTAATCCCTTAGTTAAAGTGAATCCCTTTGATGTAATAATAGATGTAATAAATCTTCTGAGGTCTTTTCCAACGCAGCAACTATTATTTCCCTTCAGGAATTTTGATCCCTTTTTTTTGCCACAAGAAATAAATAACCTTTAAGTCCCATCATTAAGAACTTAGGATTTAATATATAATATGTTTAGTAATAAGTCAATAATTTCCTTTGAAAATTTTTTATTAAACATAGTTGTATATGAAAAACCCACTATCCTAACTCTATTATAAGTTGGATTTTCATTTGAATGATATTTTACTAGAAAAAAATCAAAGCTGGTTACTTTGAAACTTTCTTATTTATTTCTCTTCATATAACAAATCCCTTACCACAAATGAAAATCCCAACCAGTTCTCCATTTTAGAGAAAACCCTTTTGACTGGTGCTTGACCATTAACTCCCCCCCCCCCCAAACACACCAAATATTTTCTCAATAGCAAAGTTTAATGATCTAATAATGCATGTCAAGAAAGGCTAAGAAAATGTGTCTTTCTCAACTGATAAAGATTTGGGATATCTTACCAAATAGGAATATGTTTTCATTGACATGCTTTGAAGTAAAAGAGAGGAAAACAAAACTGGGTGGGACTTTCTGGTCTTCAGAAATGAAGCTTCATCTACAAAGAAAGCATAGGTTTGGTGTCCCTGTGTGAACAATGTGAACAAGTAATTAAAAAGAAAGGCAAGAATATTCTTCCTTCCCTCCCCCAATTCCCCTCACAGCTGGCTTGAAATCTCTCCTGAGAAAGATCTTGTCTGACACTGGCTACCAGTGCGGGTACTGCTCTGTGGAAATGAATCTTAATTTGTGACTGTGCTGACAATTTGGATTTTTGCCAAGGTTTGAAAGAAATAAACATACAGACACTAGAGAAAGGATGATAAACACAATCAGCAAGGAAGCCCATCCTTTTAGAGAGGAAAGGAGCTTCACCAAATCTAACTTCACCAAAGTTGGCATTTTCAGGACCTTGACTTGTAGCCTTTATAAGTACCCCCAGGGCAATACTGAGTGTGGACAACATTCCTCTAGAACTCACAACCCACTTCATATCCCAGGGGAATATTGCTATTTGATTCTCCATTAATAGAATCTACTTGCCCTCTGCAAGAACTGCTGCTTAACTTTTATTCTGCAGATTAACAGAAACACACATACAGCTGTGTATTATAGGTTTGCAGGTGTTTGGGATCATGTTTATTAGCTGACCAGATTTATTTAGGATGAGTCACTCATTGACCAAATTTTTGAGAGTAAGTAGTGGAGTGAATTATGGGCTTTCTTGGTTAGTGTTTATCATAGTTGGTGATTTAGTTTAATACTGATAGATTTGGAAAGCTAATGCTCAATGATCAGTCCTTCTCCAAGGGATTTTCAAAAAGAAGAGGGCCACTTTGGTAGGGGCAATATTATCTTACAAGTACAAAAAATAAATAACTCAGAAATAATTTTTTTCTAAAAAAATTTCATATCCCTAAATCTGAACACTAATTAGAATATATCTAGACTTAGTACACTGAATTAAAATGTGTCTTGAATTAAAATGTCATTATATTGTTCTTATCCACCTTGTTTGTGAATAATCTTTAATATACTTCTCTATATTTCAAAGATTTGTAAATTCTGCAATGTAAGCATTACCTCTTTTAATTTATATCATACCTTCCTCCATTCCCTGCCCATGGTCTCCCAAAACCTCATACCTTCAACAGACAAACTTATTTGGCCTAGGGCTGAAAAATTCATCACCCTGAAGGCAATCTAATGATAGAACTTTTGGAATTTAGTTAGCCTATCCTTCAGGTAATATTCTTTACTGAATCCATACTCAAAATTCTATTATTTTTTTCTGACAGGACAGAGTTTGCACTCTGATAGAATAGCCTTCAATAATTCCCTCCATAATTCCTATAACTCTACTTACTGTGGCTTGATATGCTACTGAACTTTTGTTCCTTATCTCTCAGGAAACATAATGATAATATGACTTTTCTGCCCCTACCTGGCCACTGATGAACCTCAATAAGTCCCCCACTCCCATCATATGCTTCTTAAAATTTAAGAATGTATTCTCTTATTCCCTCTTGTATGTTCACAAATCATTCCATTTCTCTGGTCCTCCAAATATTTAACCCAATGTTGGTATGAAGATCATCTTTAACTTTGATCTAGAATTGTTTTCCTATATCTCAGATATAATTATTCTAATTAGAGGCTGACCCTTTCTGTTTTTTATGTATCTCATTTTCTCCAAATGATTGTGCTAATTAAAAAAATAACAAACGGGAGGCTAGGTGGTGTAGTGGATAGAGCACCAGCCCTCAGTACCTGAGTTCAAATCTGGCTTCAGAGACTTAATAATTACTTAACTATGTGGCCTTGGGCAAACCACTTAACCCCATTGCCTTGCAAAAACTAAAAAGAAAAAGAAACAACAAAAACCAAACAAAAAAACAAAATAGCAATTCCATAAAGTATTGTCTGATTAACCTAGTTTTCAATAATTGCACCATCCTCTGAAGTATATAGTATCATGGGAGCATAAATCTAGATTACAGATTCTTATCTGTGGGGAAAGGGTGTGTGATCAAATATGAACTGCTCTAATTAGTTTTTGAAGTCCTTCTGAACTTGAAGCTAATATACTTCTACAATATTATTATATGTTATTTCTTTTCCCAAACTTTGATCCAGACAAACTAGGCTTCTTACCACACTCTCAATGCTATCTCCTTTAAAAAAAAAATATGACAATGGGGTTAAGTAACTTGCCCAAGGTCGCACAGCTAGGCAATTATTTAGTGTCTGAGGCTAAATTTGAATTCAGGTCCTCCTGAATACAGGTGGGTGTTCTAGCCATTCTATCACCTAGCTGTCCTTTACTACCATCTTCTTGCATTTTTTGTTGGTCATTCATTACTTTAATGTATTTCCAGTCCCTACCTCCATCCCATTTCTTTCTAAATTCTAACAATATCTTTTACATAGTATTTCCTGATCTCCCTAGCTGTTAGAATCCTTCTTCCAAGATTTATTTTGTATGCATTTAGTACCATAAATTTAAATCCAGAAGGACCTAAGGGACTATTCAGTCCAACTGCTTCATTTTGAAGATGAAAAAACAGGTCTAGATAGTTCAAATAATTTCTGCAAATTCATAAATATCTTATTTTTGAATCTGTCTATGCTAAAAGAGATTAAATTCTTGATAATAAGGTTTTGTTTCATTTTTGTCTTTGCACAAAAGTGAGATTTGGGAAAGAAATGAAAATAACTTAATTCAATGAATGTCCACTTTCCAACCTTTCCCTACTTTTCTTCTTCCTCTTCAAATTCATGTAGTTATGATGGGGTCAATATGCCATGGTGGAAAGATAATTAAACATAGAGTCACAGTACCTGCAGGGGTAGCAATCCTTATCTCAGATAAAGCAGCAGCAAAATTAGATAGTGTTAAAAGAGATAAGGAAGATAACTTTATCCTCCTAAAAGGTACCATAGACAATAATGTCATTTCAGTATTGAATTTATATGTACCCAGTGGGACAGCACCCAAATTCTTAGAGGAGAAGCTGAAAGAACTACAGGAAGACATAGACAGCAAAACTCTACTAGTGGGAGACCTCAACCTCCCACCATCATATCTAGATAAATCCAATCATAAAATAAACAAGAAAGAAGTTAAGGAGGTAAATAGATTGTTAGAAAAATTATATATGGGAGACTTATGGAGGAAAGTGAATGGGGATAGAAAGGAATATACCTTTTTCTCTGCAGTACATGGAAGTTATACAAAAATTAACCATGTACTAGGACATAAAAACCTAATGATCAACTGCAGAAAGGGAGAAATAGTGAATACATCTTACTCAGATCACAATGCGATAAAACGTCATATGCAATACTGGGCCAAGGAGATATAGACCCAGAAACAATTGGAAATTGAATAACCTCATTTTAAAAAATGAGAGGACCAAAAAACAAATTATAAAAAGAATTAACCATTTAATCCTAGATAATGATAATAATGAAACAATATACCAAACCCTATGGGATTCATTCAAAGTGGCTCTCAGGGGATATATTATAGCTTTAAATGCTTACATGAATAAATTGGAGAAAGAGGAAATCAATGAACTAAACATGCAATGAAAAAAATTAGAGAAAGAACAAATCAAAAATCCCCAATTAAATACTAAATTAGAAATTCTAAAAATTAAAGGAGAAATTAATAAAATTGAAAGCAAAAAAACTAGTGAATTAATAAATAAAACTGAAAGTTGGTATTATGAAAAAACCAATAAAATTGATAAACCTCTGGTCAATTTGATTAAAAAAAGAAAGAAGAAAACCAAATTGCTAGTATCATAAATGAAAAAGGTGAACTCACTACCAATAAGAAGGAATTTAAAGTAATAATTCAAAATTATTTTGACCAACTCTATGCCAATAAATTTGATAATCTAAGTGAAATGGATGAATATTTACAAAAATATAAGTTGCCCAGGTTAAATACTTAAACAACCCTATATCAGAAGAACAAATTCAACAAGCTATTACTGAACTCCCTTAAAATAATCTCCAGGGCCTGATGGTTTCACAAGTGAATTCTACCAAACATTTAAGGAACAATTGGTTCCAATTCTATATAAGCTCTTTGGAAAAGTAGGGAAAGATGGAACTCTGCCTAACTCTTTCTATGAAACAATTATGGTGCTGTTACTTAAACCAGGAAGAGTTAAAAAAGAGAAAGAAAATTATATACCTATTTCCCTGATGAATATAAATGCAAAAATCTTAAATAAAATCTTAGGAAAATGATTACAACAAATTATCACTACGATAATACATTATGATCAAGTAGGATTTATTCCAGGAATGCAGGGTTGGTTCAATATTAGGAAAACTGTTAGTATGCTCAATTATATCAACAACAAACCTATCAGAAATCATATGATCATATCAATAGATGCTGAAAATGCTTTTGACAAAATACAGCATCAATTCCTATTAAAAACACTAGAGAGTGTAGGAATAAATGGACTATTCCTTAGAATAATTCACAGTATCTATCTGAAACCATCAACAAGCATTATATTCAATGGGGAGAAGCTAGTGGCATTCCCAGTAAGATTAGGGGTGAAACAAGGCTGCCCATTATCACCACTACTATTCAATATTGTATTAGAAATGTTAGCATCAGCAATTCGAGAAGAAAAAGAAATTGAAGGAATTAGAATTGGGAAGGAAGAAACAAAACTCTCACTCTTTGCAGATGACATGATGCAGATGACCTAGAGAATCCCAAGAAATCATCCAAAAAACTACTGGAAACAATTAGCAATTTTAGTATAGTTGCAGGCTATAAAATAAACCCTCATAAATCCTCAACTTTTCTATATATGTCTAGCAAGATACAGCAGGAAGAGCTAGAAAGAGAAATCCATTCAAAGTAACCTCAGACAATATAGAATACTTGGGAGTCTATTTGCCAAGACAGATTCAGCATCTTTTTTGAAAACAATTATAAAACACTTCTCACACAAATTAAATCAGATTTAAATAACTGGGCAAATATCAACTACTCATGGAGATAATATAATAAAAATGACAATTCTATCAAAAGTAAACTATCTGTTTAGTGCCCTACCAATCAAAATTCCAAAAAATTACTTTAATGAGTTAGAAAAAATTGTAAGTAAATTCATATGGAGAAATAAAAAGTCAAGAATTGCCAGGAGCTTAATTAAAAAAAGTGCAAAAGAAGGTGGCTTAGTCCTACCTGATCTAAAATTATATTACAAAGCATCAGTCATCAAAACTCTTTGGTATTGGCTAAGAAATAGAGTGGTGGACCAGTGGAATAAACTAGGTGTAAAAGCAGGAAATAATTATAGTAATCTGCTGTTTGATAAACCCAAAGAGTCCAACCATTGGGATAAAAACTCCTTCTTTGATAAAAACTGCTGGGATAATTGGAAATCCGTATGGAAGAAACTTAGATTAGACCAACACCTCACACCCTTTACCAAGATAAGATCCAAATGGTTACAGGACTTAGACATAAAAAAACAATACTATAAGCAAATTAGAAGATCAAGGACTAGTTTACCTGTCAGATCTATGGAAAGGGGAGCAGTTTAAGACTAAGGAAGAGTTGGAGAACATCACCAAAAACCAATTAGATGATTTCGATTACATTAAATTAAAAAGCTTTTGCACAGATAAAACCAATGTAACCAAGATCAAAAGAAATGTAGTAAATTGGGAAACAATCTTTACAACTAATGATTCTGACAAAGGACTCAGAGAACTGAGTCACATTTTTAAAACAAAAAGCCATTCCCCAATTGACAAATGGTCAAAGGATATGCAAAGGCAATTTACAGATGAGGAGATCAAAGCAATCCATAGCCATATGAAAAAATGCTCTAAATCATTAATTATTAGAGAAACGCAAATTTAAGCTTCTATGTGGTACCACCTCACACCTCTCAGATTGGCCAATATGACCAGGAAGGATAATGATCATTGTTGGAAGGGATGTGGAAAATCTGGGACACTATGACACTGTTGGTGGAGCTGTGAACTCATCCAACCCTTCTGGAGAGCTATTTGGAACTATGCCCAAAAGGCAACAAAAATGTGCATACCCTTTGATCCAGCAATACCACTACTGGGTCTATACCCTGAAGAGATGAGGAAAAAGGGTAAAAACATTACTTTTACAAAAATATTTATAGCAGCCCTGTTTGTGGTGGCAAAGAATTGGAAATCCAGTAAATGTCCTTCAATTGGGGAATGGCTTAGCAAACTGTGGTATATGTATGTCATGGAACACTATTGTTCTATTAGAAACCAGGAGGGATGGGATTTCAGGGAATCCTGGAGGGATTTGCATGAACTGATGCTGAGTGTGATGAGCAGAACCAGAAAAACACTGTACACCCTAGCAGCAACGTGGGAGTGATGTTCAACCTTGAAGGACTTGCTCATTCCATCAGTGCAACAATCAGGAACAATTTTGGGCTGTCTGCAAAGGAGAGTGCCATCTGTATTATTCCCTTTAATTTAGATAAAAACAGATATCTTATTGTCTGATCTTGTTACCTCTTAGCACTCTTGTCTCTTCCCTAAGGATATGATTTCTCTCTCATCACACCCAATTTGAATCAAGGTACAACATGGAAACAAAGTAAAAACTGACAGAGTGCTTTCCATGGGGGGGGGGGGGAGCAAGATTGGGGGGAAAACTGCAAAACTCAAATAATATCTTTAATAAAAATTAATTAAAAAAAAGATTTGAGCCAGGTCTTTCTGAATGCAAATTCAGATGGATAATGAAATGCCAGACCTGGAGTCAGGAAGACCTGAGTTCAAATTGAATTCAAAAGTTTACTATCTATATGAACTTGGGCAAGTCATTTATTAATCTGCTTGCCTCTGTTTTTTCATATACAAAATAGATCCCTGTATTTCCAAGCATGGTTGTGAGGATCAAATGAAATAATAATTTCAATGCACTTTATACCATGCCTGACAAATAATAAGCACATAAGAATATTTTTATTTTTATCATCATCGACATTATCATCACACTATTCAGTTTGCCCTATATTTACTATAGCTATCTTATTTTTAAAATGAGTTGAACTAAATAAGCTCATGACTGTCAAGACACTAATCTGTGTTTCATATCTACTCAGCAAAGACATTTTTGGGACATCTTATCAGTTACCCTTCTGCTATGCACATGGTCCTTCCCCCTCCCTGCTTCCCATCTCATTCTCTGATAGAAATAATCAAATAAATATTTGCATCTATATAATATATATATATATATAATTGCTTCTAGAGAAAAATTATAAACCAATTTTCTTATGGTTCCCCTATCATTTTCTGTGATTTTTTTCAAAACCAGAAACAAGTAAAAAAAAAAAAACAAAGCCAAGCACCAAAAAATTAAATATGAAAGAAAAAGAAGGAAAAAAAAACAAGCTCCCTAGTCCCCACTATCCTTTCTGTGTTATAGCCTCTATTAAAATGTAAATTCCTTAAGACAGGTACTGCTTCTTTCATTTATTTGTATCTTTACATCACTTTCACCTCACACCATATAATTAAATGCTCTTTTTTAATCTATTCATTCACTTATTCATTTGTGATACTTGTTCTAAAATTCCTAAATATATTATAAATTACATAAGGGCAGAATTTAACCTTTGCATTTCCGCCAACATTTATGGCAGTACTCTGTTCATAATGAGCACAAAATATCTAAAGATTTGATTTAAAAATTCTTTATTTGTATGAAAAGGAGGAACAGGTGTCAAATGGAAATTCCCATTTACCTTTGCTGCTGCAATCTCTATGGATTCTGGAGCTCTGATCCTAGCAATCAATTCAACTTCATTGACTTTGAAAGGCAAACATATATATTACTGACTCTGAGAAAGAGCTATCTATTTAAAATAATACATTGTCTTCCTATTTGCATAGATTAGGGACCTGATGAAACTAAAGACAGGGTCATTGAAAGAAGGGAAGGAATACATCTCTCACCTAAAATTCTAAGCTTGTTTTTGATAAATTATAATTTTAGGAACCCTTTAATGAAAGTTACATCTATTGTATTTTGCCTTTGAATAAGGTTAAAGGATTTTTGAAATCCTGCTCCTATTGTTGGACATGAATGAATCATATAATTTATTGGAATTAAGTTCTCATATCTATCAGACAAATTATTTCTAGGTCACCAGATGTCTTCTCATTGCTTCTTATAGAAGGGATCATTTATGTAGTCCAATAAAAGAGTTGTTGGAAACCCCATAGATTTGTCAGTTTCTCCTGGAGATTATCCTCATCATTCCTCTCAGATCAAGTACATTCTATTCCATGCATAGAACATTTAATTTTAAAATAAACATGTAAGAAATTGTAAAGAAAAACTAAGTATTACAATTGTATAGCAATCAAAATATAATAATGAAATAATAATGAAATCCTCAGATTCCACCTTTTACCTTTTACCTCTTGTGATTTTACCTGTCACTTCCATAAAATATATATTTTCATTATGCATATGATTTACCTGTCCCAATTCCAACATCTCCAGTCATTCCTAAGGTTCAAGAAGTAACAAAAATATAGCTATATGTACATATGCATGTATATTTACTATATTTGTAATAAATATATATGTATTTGTTTTTACATATATATGCAAATGCATGCATATCTATTTGGAAGAACATAGCCTCAAAATGACAAATAGGATCATCCTCTAGTTTTACCTTGCTTTTCTTCCACATTTTCTCTCTTAGAAATGTGTACCAATGTGCTTTTATATTGCTATCTGCTAGTCCAGTATCTGAATATTCCAAGGAAACCATTCTTTGAGGTGACCCTGTGCCCTGTGAGGTTGTAGCATGTATTATTCTAATCCCTTAGTGGAATGATTTGTGTTTTTTATTAACATATGAGTGAATTGCTTTATTCTGAATATAATGGGGAAAATTCATACAAATATGTAGTATTTCAGTGAATGAATTGGCTAATATTCTGAAATGATAATGACTCAAATTAATGATTCATTAGATAAATATCTAAGTTGCAATAGAATACTCTTTGTCACAGCTACATTAATGATACTAAGTGAATTAGTTATGATTAATGCTACCAAGGTTCTAAATGAATTAATAATGAAGGGCCACTTATTGCAACACTTTGTAATAAGTGGCCAATCATTCTTATTTCTTTGGTATTTCTTCTAGCCATGTTAATCATGATGAATTCTTTGGGTATTCAGAAGACTATAATGCATGATTCCATAAGCATTCTATAGGAATTCTGCTTTCATTTAGCAAAATGCTTCAGAAATAATTCTTTTTTAGAGCCAACTGATAGATTTGATAAGGTACTTTGGAAACAGCAATACTGCTGAAAAGAGAACAATGAGGACTGAACTGAAACCCTTTGCAATGATGACTATCTTTTCAATATTTTTAGGTTGAAATACATGGGTGATTTCAGGACTCCTTATATCACACTACTCTGTAATTTCCTGTAATTCTAGGTGTGGTTACCTTTTTCATCCCTTACCATTACTTTCTATCACCCCTTAAGACATCAATGAAAATACTATGATGTTAAAAAAAAAAGTGAACACATTCAAAAAGAAATCAGGCAGATGTCATGGTACAAATCAGAGTTAGTCTAAAATGAATTTAATGGAGGAAACAGCATTATGCATCCTTAGTTTTGAAACTTTAAAAAAGGAGATTTTATAAATAGTCTTTTATAATTATTATCTGGAATGGCTTCAGATGTATTTCTAAGAACTGTATCAGAATCCATTCAATGTAAAATATTACATGAAAACAAAATAGTATTTTATGTTAATTATCCAGAATGACCTCAGATGTATTTATAAGAAATGTACCAGAATTCAGCCAATCATGGTAATTATCATTATTCCAAAAGGTTGTGTGAGTACAAAAGGTGCCACTCAAGAGGTCTACAAAAAGGAAGAGTTTCTAGCTTTTCTAGAATTTATGGGGGTAGGTATAATTGTAATTAGAAACCAGTTGTATGGAATCTTATTGTTTACTCTTCTACTGAGTGTAGAAAGAACTTATGAATCTTCTGGGCACTGATATACCTATAAATTCTTCAAATGACTTAAGAACTTCTTGAGACCAAGAGAGTTATGGGATAGAATTTGGACTAAAAGTAAGAAAGGCTAAAGAGTTACCTGAGATCTAATGGTTAGGGATGTACAATGAGGGACTCCTTCAAAAAAGTGTTATCTGATAATAACATTTGAAAAGTGATTTACATAAATAATATGTCACACCTCACTGACTCTTCCCTACCCAGACCAATTTGTTGAGTCACCTTGGGCAAATCACTAAATCTCAGTAAGTCTTTTTTTTTCTTTTGAAGAGTGAGAATAATGATGGCTCTTATTTTACAAAGTTGTTATGTAGGCAAAATGAGATAATACATGTAATCCCTGTCCCAAAGCCTATTGGAATTACACCTTCTCTTTATTGGTTGAAATACAAATCCTTCCCAGTACGAAACAAGACCTTCAATTTTTAATCACTTCACTTTGGGGACTCTGCAGGTTTTGAGTTCTCTTCAAAATTCTTCAAATGATAGTTGCTTCAGATGCTCCTGGCTTCCAGCTTCAAGACAGAAAGATGTAAGAGGCCAACCGCAGTTCATTTTCCAAAGGGAAAAGACTCTGGAAAGACATGAGAGGAGAGGGTAGACTCCATCATGTCAGTATTTTCAAATTGCTATTCTAGAGATTTTAGATTCCCTTTGGGTGAGACCCAGGACTTTGTCTTAGTTGAGCTAAGTTGCCTTGATCCCAGTGGAAGTACTCTTTTACTTTGAATTGTCTGGCATTATGTTATTTTATATTTATACCTCCTCTGAATTCTACTTTTATTTGGATAAATGGATTTCTTTGTTGTTTGCTCTGTGTGTTTAATGTGGAATTGGTGTTAGATAGAAAAGAGTTCAAAAATGATATACAGAGCTGAAGGTTTCCCTAGCTCCCAAGATGACAAAATTATTAGAAGTTAGATTCTTGGGGTGGCTAGGTGGTGCAGTGGATAGAGCACCAGCCCTGAAATCAGGAGTACCTGAGTTCAAATATGGCCTCAGACATTTAATAATTATCTAGCTGTTTGGTCTTGGGCAAGCCACTTACCCCTATTTGCCTTAAAAAGAAAAGTTAGATTTTTCAATCATATCACCTAATGAACAGTGATTAAAGGAGTAGGTATACTTCTAGGTCAATACTCCTCTTACTGAGGAGAAAAATGGTACTTTATAGTCCCAATTTCTTGCTTTCCTTCTTGGCAGGAATGAGAGCCTCTTTTGGAGAAGTGTAGGGGAAGAAGTGACTTGAGATATCTATTCTGTCTTCTTTTGAGCCACATAAGGATAAACCCTCAGTAAATGTGTCACCTCAGTACAAATATTGGGCCCTTTTCGACACTTGTTAGGTCTCTTTTCACACATTATGCAAAACACTTTGAAAACTTAAAAGTACTATAAAAATGATGGCTATAGTGATTAAAAGTACATTTTCTATTATTATTATTATTATTATTATTATTATTATTATTATCATCCTTTTCCAATTAAGGAAACTGAGGCTTGAAGAAGTTATCTGACTTAAATAGTTAATATCAGAGATGGGATTCAAACACACATCTTTCTTATCATCCAGTCAAGGGTCTTTCTGTATAGCTGGTAGATATATATATATATATATATATATATATATATATATATATATATATATATATATTTTCCAGTTATTTCTTTGTCATCAGTCAAATTCAAAGCAAAACAATGAAAGTACAGTGTCTTTACTGGATAGGAATAAATATTGAATATTCAAAAGATAAACTTAGAGATTTTTAAATGGGAAGATTTAAAAATTTAGATCTTTTCTATAGTAATCCTGAAAGTTTTCCTCTCATTTCAGTTTGAAGATCTTCAGTGACATCAACTCATGAGCCATCTCATTCCATCTGGCAACAGGTCCAGTTGTGCAGAAGATTTTTTCTTAAAATCAAGTTAAGATATATCTCAAGGCAATATCTATTCTTGTTCTTCCTTTTAAGATAAATCAAAAGATGATGATTATTATTTTAATTTTCATAAGTGTTCCCACTGTTTTTTGTTATTTGTATTTTAGTTCTCTGAGACCAAGCAGTGATACAATGTTACTTCTAAAGACATTATTTTTAGTAATCTCTCTTTTTCAGTCACGAACTTACATGACAAGATTATTTCCTCTCAAGGGTCACATCTTTCCTGCTTTAGCAACTATCCTCTCCTTCATCAGGATGAGTTCCAGAATTATATTTTATTACATTGAATTCATTGAGCACAATTTTTAAAACTTCTGTAAGATATTTTTGTAATCTTGGCAACATTATACTGCAGTCTACTTATATAATATGGAAGGAGAATGCATTTAGAGAATCATAAGATTTAGAGGTGAAAGAGGCCCCAGAATCAAGTTTAGAATATGAAAAATTCATTTTAAATAGAGATTTTAATGATTTACCTCAAATTTCTCTGTATAGGTTTTAGTTAAGAGGAGGGATCAGAAGGTGTACCAAACTTGAAGAGAAAAAGTTTGTAAAACAACTGTGAAAAAAATCAACAAAAAGTCAAATGAGGTATGGTGTGGTATAGGAGAATGAAGGTGTGCAGTAGTTATGATTAAGGGATTTTTAAAGAGTGAATTAAAGGGGCTGGCTACATGGCAAACTGGATAGAGTGCCGGCCCTGGAGTCAGGAGTACCTGAGTTCAAATCCGGCCTCAGACACTTAATAATTACCTAGCTGTGTGGCCTTGGGCAATCCACTTAACCCCATTTACCTTGCAAAAAAAAACCCAAAATAAAAAGTGAATTAAATAAGCAAGAGCATATTATTTGCTTCAGCTATGTGTATATAGGAAAAGAGGACAGCAGTGGAAGTAACAGGATTTTTGTTTGTTTGTATGGTTTTTTGGTTACTTTTTTTCCATGGATTTTAAAAGGAAAATGGAGCAAAGAATTTTAGGGTAAAAGAAGTATTACTTATTTGATCTAGATAGTTATAAAGTCAAGACTTCAAAAGGAAGAAAATGAGATGAGAGCAAAGATGAGAGAAATGGAAAGCAATTACTGGAGGTGAAAATGAAGTTAAAGAATAGATTTAAGAAGAATGACACCAAGGGAAAGATGGAAGGATATAAGGATCAATGAGTATTTCAAAATTCTGGATCTCCGAGATAGAACAATTATTGGTAGTGGTGATATGAAGTGCTAATTATTCCTCTGTATGACTGAGAAGAGTCACATGAGTTGGGGAGGTTAATGAACTGAGAAGTTAGGGTATCTGTGGGGACAGTAATATACTTCTCAAGTATGGAGAAGAAAATGATGATGCTAAATTCCTTGAGCCAGATGAAAAACTCTTTAAAAATGAACACTAACAAAGTGAAAAAAGCAGAAGTAGAAATAAAATTTAAAAAATTAGCCCAATGAAAAAAGACAGATCAGGACTATGACTAAAAATGTGATAGAATTGAGATAGATGGGGCTTTGAGAGAGTAGATAATGGCAGAAAGGGAAGGAATTTTTTTTTTTTAACATAGAGTACATCTCTAAATCAGAAGTTTCAGAAATAAGGAGATAGAATGTTGTTGGAAGGAGAGTAATATTTGTTCTTTTAAACCCAAGAGAAAAAGAAGAAATTGTAGTATCTGTGTATGTCAATAAAATATGAATAATTTCACTAGTCTCTAATGACCTAATATCCAGAACTTAGGGGCATCTTAAGATGGCAATGATGATGCAGTCAGGATATGCTCTGTTAATTCAGTGGGACCTTGGCTCCTAATAATGAGGATTGTGTCATACTTCATTTTTGTATAGTGAGGTTGAATTGGCCTACAGACCACCTCATGGAAGCTCAAAGTACATTCCTGGCTTTAGTAGACCATGGGGGAGTTTGGGACCTGCTTCCAGCCATGTGTGATTCTGGGCTAAAGGCCAATGAAAAAGGTCCAAACACCCTGTTACATTGTATTGCTCCAAGTGGCACAGAGCCCAGCACATAGTATAGGCTTAATAAATGTTTGACAAAACAAGGAGTATACCAATGCACAAGGGCAACCACCAGGAAAGAGATTTAAAAACAAAATTTCAAAGTCTCTGTGGGTATTTTGAGAATAACTGCCTGACAATACAAATATTTTTTTTTCTTTCTTTCCATCTTCAATATGTATATAATAAAATACATTCTAGTCATTTCATCTAATATAAAATGTGATTTTCTCTTCTGAGACATTACTAAATGAAAACAAAAGCTTATTCCATTCTTTTAGTGAATGAATATCTCTTTGCATTTCCAAAACATTTTATCTTGTTAGTGGCAAATATATTAAAGCAATGAGGGGTTAGAAATATACACCATTACTATTAGTGCTCCTCCTAGAATCAAGAAAGATACTACCTCTCCGAGCCAGTAAAGGTCAGATGGGACAATAGGTATAGATAGAGACAGAGTTAGATTTATTATTTTATTGGTATAAAGAAACAGAAGATGAGGAGATTCTCTCCACTGATGCAGTTTGGCACCTTTGTTAAAAAAAGAAAAACTTATAGTATTTTTTCTTGCTTTTATAAATTAAAAATATTTATTCGGTATTTTATATGAAAAAACAATTCTAACATTTACTTTTAAAACTTTGAGCTCCAAATTCTTCCCTTTCTTCCTCTCCAGTCCCTACCCCCATTGAGAAAGCAAACAGTTTGATGTGGTTTATAAATGTTCAATTATGCAACTGAATAGTCAACATGTGAAAGAAATCATTGACTATGTCCCCCTCCCCAAAAGAGAACTCAAAAACATGAAGTTAAAAAAAAGTATTCTTCAATTTGTATTCTGAAATCTATCAGTGATTTTTCTGGGGATGGACAGCATTTTTCAATATAAGTCCATCAGAGTTGTTTTGGGTCATTATATTATTGAGAAAAGTTAAGTCATTCACAGCTGGTCACCCCACAATATTGTTGCTACTATGTTCATAGTGCATTTTACTTTGCATCAGCTCATGTAAATCTCTGGTTTTCCTGAAAGAATCTTGCTCATCATTTTTTATAGCAGAATAATAATGTTTGTCCTTCATTTTTGAAGACCACATCAGGGAAGTGATGCCATGACAAGTGTGTGAATTGGATTTGAATGATGGGATGCTGTACAGCCTCACTTTCTCCAGACTCATCTCAGTCCAGTGGCCAAATATGAATCAGGATGACTGGAGATGGCCCTGGATGTGAGGCAATCTGGGTTAAGTGATTTGCCCAAGATCATGCAGTTAGTAAGAGTCAAGTAATAGCATTCCATCATAATCACACATCACAATTTATTCATACATTGCCCAACTGATGGGCATCCCCATAGTTTCTAATTCCTTGCCACCAGAAAAGAACTGTCAATTGTACATACAGATCCTTTTTCCTTTTTGTTTTTCATATGTTTTGGGATACAGATAGTTCCAATTTGATCTATAGAGTGGTTGAATCAGTTCACAACTCCACCACAGGGCATTAATGACTCATTTTTCCTATATTCCCTCCTACATTTATCATTTTTCTTTTCTGTCCCCTTAGCCAAAATTGTTTTAATTGGAATTTCTCCAATGAATAGTGAGGTAGCACATTTTATATGTCTATAGCAGTGATAATGTCATCTAGAAACTGTTCACATCCTATGATCATCATCAGTTAAGGAATGGTTTTTATTTTTATAAATTTTACTCAGTTATATAATATGCAATTCATGTTGTCATGTATATGCCAACTTGATCCTCTTTGATTGCAAAGTACAAACATCATCATCATGTTTGAGAAATGAGGCCTTCATCAGAGAAATTTCCTTCAAAATGTTTTTGAAAACTACTATTGCTAACTATTTCTTTCCATCCTATTCAACATTTATTCTAATCAAAGGAAAATTTTTCAAAAGTAGTGTTTCAGTTGCTAAGAGATCAAATTTATAATCCTTAGCTTTAATTCAATGAGGATCAGTCTCAGACCTGAGACTATGTGCTGGACAAGAACTGGAAACTGAAGTAAGCAGCCTCTGTAGGTCTCTCTTAGCCCAATGCAGTTTCAGATTCATTCCCCCTGACATATTCAGGACAAAGGCCCAGACCAATAGGGGACACTGCAGGTCTGTCACTTAACCTGAAGAACCTTCCAAGCAGCTGACAGGAGTTAGAGCCAATAGCAATCTACTAGACCTCAAATAAGGCAGTCTATCACTTGTTTTACCAGTCTCAAGTGGGTTTAGGAACTTTGGCTCAGGTCAAGAAGGTGGTAGATTTCACTCTAGATCAGATTGCTTTTGGTATAATGTTATTTTGCAAGTACACTGTGAAAATACTAGAAAACATACAAAATACATTTTTTTTCCTTAAGATGATAAACATTACCTATCTAAAATAAAAAGCCAATATAAGAATAATGAACTAGAGGCCTTTCAAATTAGGTTAGGGGAAAAGTAATGAAGACTGTTATCACCATTGCTATTTAATATAGTACTAGAATTTCTAGCTATTGTAGTAAAACAAACAAAAAATTTGCAAAGGCCAATAGTAAACAAATAAAATTTTGGCTTATTTAGAAAATAATTCTAGATAGCTAAATAGTTAAATAGCTTTAGTTAAATTTTGAAATATAAAAGAAGTCCAAATAAACAATCAGGCTATCTGAATCACTTACTAAGGCACAACAAAATCATATAAAGACTTGTGGAAGTATAAAAAAAATCCTTTCTAGTAAAACTAAAAACATTAAGAAATATTTTTTACAGATGAAAACTCTTTCTAGACTTTTCCATTAAGAAAATGGGCAAAATTTATGACCAGATAAGAATTATAGTACATTATAAACTGCAAAATGAATGATTTGGACTAGATTAAATTAAAAAGGTTTTGTACTAATAAAATCAATGCTGCCAAAATTAGAAGGAAAACATAAAGCTGGGAAACAATCTTCACAACCAGAAGTTCTGATAAAGGTCTCATTTATAAAATGTATAGATAATTGCATCAAATTTATAAGATCACACATCATTCCCCAATCAATAAATGGTCAAAGGATATGAACAGTTTTCAAATGAAGAAATTCAAGCTATATATAATCATGTGAAAAAATGCTCCAAATCATTATTGATTAGAGAAATGCAAATTAAAAGAACAATGAGGTATCATTTCATACCTATTAGAGATTAGAGTAGCCAAGACAAGAAATATGGAAAATGATCAATGTTGGAGAGGTTGATGCATTGCTGGTGGATGTGTGAACAGATCCAACCTTTCTGGAGAGCGATGTGGAACTATCCCCAAAGAGCAATACAACTGTTCATATCCTTTGACCCAGCAATTCCAATTCTAGGTTTGTATCTAGAAGAAACTGTAAAAGATGGTAAAAGTTCTAGATGTTCCAAAATCTTCATAGCAGCTCTTTTTGTAGTGACAAAGAATTGGAAATTGAGGGGATTCCCATCAAAAGGGAAATGGCTAAACAAGTCATGGTACATGAATACTATGGAGTATTATTGTTCTATAAGGAAACATAAATGGACAGACTCTAGAGAAGAATGGAATGACTTATGGGATGTGATGATGAGCGAAGGGAGTAGAACCAAGAGAACAATGTACACATCAACAACATTATGAGATGAACAACTTTGATGGAAGCAACTCCTCTCAACAGTTCAGAAATCTAACCGGAGGAAGAAAAAACAAAACACAGAGAAAAAAAATTTCCGAATCTGATGAACACTTTATAAAAATAATCTCTTATGTTTCTCTTTCCCTTAATCTTAATTCCTCATGCCCAAAATTACTAATTTGTAAATATGTTTAACAAAATATGTATGTAAAATGCTAACCTTAATATTCCCTGCTTTGGGCAGGGGAGTATGGAGAGAAATTTTGTATCTTGGAAATATTCATGTACAAATGGATGAAAAAAAATTTAAAAATTAAAAAAAGAATAACAAGCAGAAAAAATGGGCAAAAGATAACAAAGAATTTAATTGAGGATGGCAATCACATTATTGAATAAAAAAATGCTTCTTTTTCTTTCCTATCATTGTCTAGCCCTTCCCCCAAGTGATTAGGTAATTGTTCCACTTTAAGTCAGGTTTCTCTGTGCTCATTCCTAAGAAGCTACAGACACTGAATTTCATCCTTCTTAATTGAAAAATGGTTCAGTTATTGACCAAAGAAATGAAATCCCTTTATTTACTCCAAGAAAAATTTGAGGAGGGATTGCTACAGAAGGGACTTGGATGTGGAACTGACTACTCAGCTTCTTTTTATTTGCCAAATACATTCATTTAAATTGTTGTTGAGTTATTCTTCTTTCTTCACTGACTCTTTGTGACCCCATTTGAGGGTTTTCTTGGCAAAGATACGAAACTGGTTTACCATTCCTTCTCTAGCTCATTTTACAGATGAGAAAACTGAATCAAATCAAGTTAAATGACTTGCCCAGAGTCACAGGGTCAATAAGTATATGAGGTTGATTTTGAAGTTAGGTCTTCCTGACCCAGGTCTGTCACTCTACTTATTGGGGGTATAATAAATGTAGAATTTTCCTCATAACTTCTCCCCAATACCTTGCTGCTTCACTTACTCTGACATGCCTACTATATGAGTTGTATTTGTTTAATGCAATTAGTCTCTTTTCCATTGAGGTTACCTCCCAGGTGATAACAGTTTTGCATGACAAAAAGATTGAATCTTGCTTCTGGGATAGTAGAGATAATGTGTAGGAGAAGTGCCTTAGAGAAGTTTTGAAGCATATTTAGACATTGTATAATTTGTTCTGGTCTGCTAAATAATGTTGATGAGGAGGATCCCTTGGTTGATTAGGAAGTTAATTTTGAAATGATCTGTTACCATAGACTTCCTCTTCTTTTATATCAACCACTCTTGGTAATCCTTGTGATGAACTCCTTCACCATCCTACATCATTAAATGAGAAACAATGTGGGATCAGACTTACAACCTAATACATTTGATGGGTCATCAGAATGATCCTCCACTATTCTGGCATTCCAAAGCCAGGTTCTGGACTATATTTTGCAGTACTACATAAAATTCTCTGGTGATTAGAAGCCATTTTTGGGGAGACTGACTTAGGAAAGAAGGACTCATTAGGCTGTGATGATGCATCAGAACATGAATTTCATGAGATAAATGCTATGAACTAAATTATGAATGAATGAAGAATTTATGAAGTAAGCACTTACTATGTGCAAAATACTGTTGCAAATAGTGGAAATAAAAATAGAAAGGTAAGGTGGTCTCCAGTTTCACAAAGTTCACATTTTAACAAGGAAAACAGCATATACATGAGGTTTCCATATTAGAAAGATCTCCAGGTTCTTAGGGTACAGTGATAGAGAAGGTGTCAATCTTCTTTGATATTATTTCCACTGAAAAAACTTGTATCAGTTTGTGATAACAAACTATTTGTCAAAAATTTGGTGACTAGAACTTTTTTCTGGATCTACAGAAGCTATGGCTCTAGTACTAATAGAAGCAGTTGCCAGGTTGCATCTCTGCCTGGGTTTCTTCCCAGAATGATGACTAAGGTCTGGGCTGGAGACAATAACATTGTGAAAGCATTTAGGTTCAGAGGCCTTGGCTGTATAACAAAAGTCTAAGGAGAGATATTGGTCAAAATTGTGGTGGTAATGATATTGACCTGAGCCATCTAGCACCTGTTGCCTCATTACTTTCCCTCAATGCCTTACTGCTTCACTTACTCTGACACACCTACCATGTGAGTTGTAGTTGTTTAATACAGTTAGTCTCTTTTCCATTGAGGTTACCTCCCAAATGATGGCTGTAGGGGCTGATCTAGATGCAAGATCAACTGTTTGGGGTTTCCATGCATAGAGCTCTTATGCTTATCTACCTTTTGGTAATGGGTGATCTACAGTTGGTGGCAGTAATGAGGAATGTGGCCCCCTTCACAATGATTTCTTCTCTCAGTGATGGCTTTGGAGGCTGAACTAGAAGTCGATCAATGTTATGTTAAAGATGTGAAGTTGAGCTATATACAGTAAGGTTTACGTGGGAATGTTGAATAATAAGACTTATTTGGTGAATGTTTTCTCCTGGCTTTCCTTTAAAATGCCTTGCTGCTCCAGTTAGGCTAATTTCCTTTTCCCGGGCTGGTAGTTATTTGGAATTTGGTGGGGATGACTGAATTCTTCTCCAAAAACAGTTTTATCCTCAGTTGATGGCTATGAGGAGTGAATTGAAAATCTCCACACTACCCTCCCAGACATAGGTGGTATAATGGAGATTATGACTCAAGAAGTTAGGGATATACTTGTGTGTTTTTTTCTTGACAGATCTTTGAAGGAAATATCCTCTCATAAAAGCTAATAGAATTTTAGCGAATAAAAAGCACTGGGGCTAGTCAAATGACCCTAACAATCCAGGAAGGGAAACAAGATCAGGCTGAGGGCAGTAAAAAAGAGACTCCCTTCAAGGTTATAACCCATACCTCATTAGACTCATATTGCCATAATCTATAACTAGCCACAACTGATGAAAATCTAGAAAAGACATGGCTCAACAACAAAACTTGATATAATTGCAAACATTAAAATGATATTGAAGAAGATACATTGTCATCTGCTATGACATAGTACACGAAGAAAGTTCCTATATATGTTGTTTCCCTTTAATAGATCTGAGCTTCTTAAGAATAGGCATTATTTTGTTTTTCTTTTTATAATCTTAACACTTTGCATAGAACTTCCAGCCAGTATGGCTGAGCGAAGTCAGGCACTGTCTTAAGTTCTCCTGGCTTTCCCTCAGAACTAACCAAGCCTCTTAACAGAATTTAGATCTACAAAACCTAGGGAAAACAAATGACCTAGGTAAACATCTACCAATAAGGTCTATCTCAAGAGAGTGTGGGTGAACTGGGGGCAAGGAGCAGAGACTCATTGCAGGAGCAGTGTGGTGAGGCCCTGGGAATAACCTGAGAATAGCAGTGGAAGCTTTGACTATGTGCAGGGTGGAGCAGGAGAGCCCCAGCACAGTGGGCAGGAAAGTTCCAGTGACGCAGCTAGACAACTATCTAGTCATCTTGGCTGGTCTGGAAGATCAGGGCCACAAGCCCCATATTTTCTAAGAAGTCCCTGCATTTCCAATTGAATACCCTGGCCCCCATTCCTGTAGTAGAAAGTGACTTTTCCCAAAACAAACTTCATTTTTCTTTTTTGCATTCTTAGTATTTATCATGGGACTTCTGGCCATGATGGCAGAGAGAAGCCAGGCACTGTGTTATGTTCAGTAGAATAACTATATAGCTTGTGGGCCCACTCACATTGGTCAAGGATAACTTGAATCCTGTTGCCACCTCCCCCCCCCCCCCAGGCCAATCAAGGTCACAGACACTCCAGAAAAAGCATCTAGCACACCCTAATGGATGGCCCACTTGGAGTTACTAAGCCCAGTGAGCAAATCTTCTAGGGATCTCAACACCAAGAGCCTGTTACTCAGCCCCTCCCCCAACACAAGATCCTAGGAAAATGAAGAAAGGTCAGAGAAAACAGGATCCATTGAAAGCTACCTTGAAAAGAAGGATCCTAACTCAGAGAGGACCTAGAGCTTCAGAGGAGAATATGAATTGGTCTCCAGCCCAGAAAGACTTCTTAGAAGAGATAACGAAGGAGTTTAAAAATCAATTAGAAAACTTGGGAAAAGAAATACAAGAAAAAATTAACATCTTGCAACAAGAAAAATGAACCTTGGAAAATACAATTGGACAAGTGCAAAAAAGAAAATAATTCTTTCAAATCCATAATTGGGCAAATGGAAATCTCTTTCAAAAACAGAACTGTCCAATTGGAAAAGGAGTTGCAAAGGTTAAATGCCAAAAATTCTTCTCTGAAGAAAAGATTGGAGTCTGTGGAAGCTAATGACATCATGAGACAACAAGAATCTATCAAACAAAATGAGAAAAACAAAAATAGAAGAAAAATGTAAAATAGCTCAGCAGCAAAACAACTGACCTGAAGAATAGATCCAGGAGAGTCAATTTAAGAATCACTGGACAAAATAGTTATTGAAAGAATACCTCAATTCCCTCCTGAAAGGCATCCCAAAAATGAAAACACCAAGGAATATTGTGACTAAACTCCAGAACTATCGGATAAAGGTGAAAATCCTGTAAGCAGGCAGAAACAAACAATTGAAATACCAAGGAGTCACAGTAAGAATTACACAGGACCTGACTGTATCAACATAAAGAAATTGAAGGGCCTAGATTATCTTATTCTGAAGATCAAGGGAGCTTGGAATGTAGCCAAGAATTCCCTATCCAATAAACCTGAACCTTCACTTCCAGGGGGAAAAGATGGACATTTAACAACATAGGAGACTTCCAATTTTTCCTGATGAAAATACCAAAGATAAATAGAAAATTTGTACTTCAAACAAGAAACTCCAGAGAAACATGAAAAGGGCAAAAAGGGAAAAGAAAAAAAAATCTTATCCAATGAGAGGAAATTGGCTACATACCCACCTGGGAAAAAGAGTCTCATAACTCTTGAGACTTGTAACTATATTAGAGAGAATATACTTAGTCAGAAGTTAGGAACACTCATGACTTGTCTATGACTCCGATTTAAAAATAATATTTCCTTAGAAGGGCGGGGCAGTAAAGAGACAGGAGGATGGAGGAGATTGAAAGGGGTAAATTACATCACACAAAGAGGTACAAAGGACCTATTACAATAGAGGAAAAGAAGGGAGGAGATGAGAACTGCCTGAATCTTACTCTCATTAGATTCGGCTAAAAAGAAGGATTAACACACACTCGGTTAAGTTTGGAAACTTATCTTACCTTTCAAGTATTAAGAGGGGAAAAGGAGAGGGAGTAGGAAAAGAGGAACTGACAGAAAGAAGGGAAGGAAGAAGGAGCAAAGGAGAGAAGTACAAAGGTAAAGGGGTAAAAAGGGGAGAGGAAATTGGATATAAGGGGGCAAAAACATTGAAGGAAGTGGTATTCAGAAGCAAAATACTGGGAAATAAGGATAAGATGAAAAAAGAGTAAAATACAAACAGAGGGAAGATAACATGGAGGACAATAAAGAATTAGTAATTATAACTTTGAATGTGAATGGGATGAATTCTCCCATAAAACATTAAGTGAATAGCAGAGTAGATTAAAAACCAGAATCCTACAATATGCTGCTTATAAGAACCTCATTAGAAGCAGAGAGAGATACATAAGGTTGGAGAAGAATATATTATGCTTCAACTGAAGTGAAAACAGCAAGGGATAGCAATCCTTATCTCAGATAAAACAACTGAAAAATAGATCTCATTAAAAAAGATAAGGAATGAAATTATATCCTCCTAAAAAAGGTTGCATAGACAATGAAGAAATTTCACTACTAAATGTGTATGCACCAAGCAGTCTAGCATTCAGATTCTTAGAGGAGAAGCTGAATGAATTATAGGAAGACATAGACAGCAAAACTCTACTGGTGGGAATTAGATAAGAATTAGAACAAATTAGAATAAATTAGATCTCAGAATTAGATAAATCTCACCATAAAATAAACAAGGAGGAAGTTAAGGAGGTAAATAAAATGTTGGAAAAACCTAGACATGATAGACATTTGGAGAAAACCAAATGGCAATAGAAAGGAGTACATCTTTTTTTTTTCCTTCAGTACTGACACCTGCACAAAAGTTGACCAGGTACTGCAGCATAAAAACTTCATAAACAAATGTAGAAAGGCAGAAATAGAGAATACTTCCTTTTCAGACCATAATGCATTAAGAATCATGTGCAATAATGGACCATGGAGAGATAGATCTAAAACTAATAGGAAACTAAATAACTTCATTTTAAAGACTGACTGGATCAAACAACAAATTATAGATAGATTTAATGATTTCATCCTAGACAATGAATATAAGAAGAAAATATACTAAAACTTATGGGATACAAACAAAATAGTTATTAGGGGATATATTATATCCTTTAAATGCTTAAATGAATAAAATAGAGAAAGAAGATGTCAATGAACTAAGCATTCAACTAAAAAATTAGAGAAAGAACAATTTACAAAGCCACAATTAAATACCAAATTAGAAATTCTAAAAACTAACAGAGAAATTAATAAAATAAAAAGTAAGAAACCTATTTAAATAATAAAATCAAGAGTTCATTTTATGAAAAAAATAAAATAGATAAATCTTTGGTTAATTTAATTTAAAAAAAAGAAAGAAGAAAACCAAATTACTAGTATTAAAACTGGAAAAAATGAACTCATTACCAATGAGAAGGAAATTAAATGAATAATTCAGAACTATTTTGCCCAACTGTTTGCAAATAAATTTGATAATATAAGTGAAATGGATGAATATTTGCAAAAAAGTAAGTTGCCCAGGTTAAATGAAGAGGAAATTAAATACGTAAATAACCCTGTCTCAGAAAAAGAAATTCAACAGGCCATCAATGAACTTGCTAAGGAAAAATTCTCTGGGTCAGATGGATTCATAAGTGAATTCTTTCAAACATATAAGCTCTTTGGAAAAAAAGGTGAAAATGGAATTCTGCCTAATTCCGTCTATGACTCCAATATGATGCTGATTCATAAACCAGTGTCAAAACAGAGAAAGAAAATTATAGACCGACTTCCCTAATGAACATGGTTCCAATAATCTCAAATAAAATTTTAATAAAGTGATTACAGCAAGTTATCACTAGGATAATACATTATGACCAAGCAGGATTTATTCCAGGAATGAAGGGTTGGTTCAATATTAGGACAACTGTCTGTATAATTGACATTATCAATAACCAATTTAACAGAAATCATTTGATTATCTTAATAGATGCTGGAAAAGCTTTTGACAAAATACTGCACTCATTCCTACTAAAAACACTAGAGAAAGTAGGGATAAATGCATTGTTCCTTAGAATGATATGAAGTATCTCTGAAGCCATCAACAAGCATTATTTGCAATGAGGATAAGCTAGAGGAATTCCCAATAAGAATAGGGTAGAAACAAGGATGCCCGTTTATCACCATTACTTATTCAAAATTTTGTTAGAAATGTTAGCTTCGACAATAAGAGAAGAAAAAGAAATTAAAGGAAGAGACAAAACTCTTTGCAGATGACATGATGGTATACCTAGAGAATCCAAAAAAGTCATCTAAACAGCTACTAGAAATAATTAGCAACTTTAGCAGGATATAAAATAAACCTTCATAAACCCTCAGCATTTCTAAATATGACTAGTAAGATGCAGTTAGAAAAATCTAGAAAGAGAAATCCCATTCAAAGTAATTTCAGACAATATAACATACTTGGGAGTTTACCTGCCAAGGCAGACTCAGAAACTTTTTGAAAACAATTACAAAACACTTCTCACACAAATCAAATCAGATTTAAATAACTGGGCAAATATTAACTACTCATGGATAGGTTGAGCTAATATAATAAAAATGACAATTCGACCAAAATTAAACTACTTATTTAGTGCCCTACCAATAAATATTCCAGAAAAATACTTTAATGAGTTAGAAAAAATGTAAGTAAATTCATATGGAGAAATAAAAAGTCGAGAATTTCCATGAATTTAATGAAAAAAAGTGCAAAAGAAGGTGGCTTAGCTCTACCAGAACTAAAATTATAATATAAAGCATCAGTCATCAAAACTGCCTGGTATTGGCTAAGAAACAGAGTGGTGGATCAGTGGAATAGACTAAGTGCAAAAGAAACAGCAGGAAATGATTATGGAAATCTTCTGTTTGATAAACCCATTGAGTCCAACTTTTGGTATAACTGGGAGATGATATGGCAGAAACTTGGATTAGATCAACATCTCATACCCCATACTAAGATAAGATCAAAACATATGCTGGATTTATTCATAAAATACAGTACTACTAGCAAATTAGGAGAACAAGGAATAGTTTGCCCATCAGATCAATGGAAAGGGAAGTAGTTTATGATAAAGGAAGCGACAGAGAACATCATAAAAAAAAGTGGATAATTTTTATTACATTAAATTAAAAAGCTTTTGCACAAATAAAAGCACTGTAATCAAGATCAAAAGAAATGTAGTAAATTGGGAAACAATCTTTACAACTATTGTTTTTGTCAAAGGACTTGTTATATAAAGAACTGTGTCAAATTTATGAAAAAACAAACCATTCCCTAACTGACAAGAGGTCACAGGATATGCAAAGGTAATTTGCAGAAGAGGAAATAAAAACTATATGTAATCATATGAAAAACTGCTCTAAATCATTACTGATTAGAGAAATGCAAATTAAAGCATCTCTGAGGTACTACCTCACACCTCTAAGATTGGTTTAAATGACCAGAAAGGACAATGATCAATGTTGGAAGGGATGTGGCAAATATGGGATACTAATGCACTAATGCATTATTGGTGGTTGCTTGAACTGATCCAACCTTTCTGGAGAACAATTTGGAATTACTCCCAAAGAGCGGTAAAAATGTGCATACCCTTTAATCCAATGATACCACTGCTGGGTCTATACCATGAAAAGATCATGCAAAAGGGTAAAAACATCACTTATACAAAAATATTCATAGCAGCACTGTTTGTGGTAACAAAGAATTTGAAATCAAGTGAATATCCATCAATTTGGGAATGGCTGAACAAATCATGGTTATGTATGTGATGGAACACTATAGTTCTATTAGAAATCAAGAGGTACAGGATTTCAGAGAAGCTTGGAAAAACCTGTATCAATTGATGCTGAGCAAGATAAGCAGAACCAGAAGAATATTGTACACCACAATGGAAACTTGGGGGTGATGATCAACCTTGTATGGACATGCTCACTCCATCAGTGCAATACTCAGGGATAATTTAGGGGATCTGTGTTGGAGAATACCATCTGTATCCAGAGAAAGAAATGTGGAGTTTAAACAAAGACAAATGATTATTACTTCAAGTTTTTAAAAAAAAGTTGTCCTATGTACTATATAATTTTGCTTTCTCTAATATTTTTTTCCTTCCTCAAGGATATGTTTTTTTCTCAACATATTCAATTTTGATCAATGCATATCATGGAAAGAAGGGAAAGATTATCAGATTGCCTTCCAGTGGGGGGTGGGGTGGGGCAAGGAATGGAATATAGAGGAAAATTGTAAAATCCAAAAGCCTTACAAAAATATACTACTGTATATAATTGGAAAGTAAATTATACATATATATATATATATATATATATATGATCAAAAAATACTTAGCACAGTTCTTTGCTGAGTGTTTACTTAATAAACACATTTCTTTCACTCACTCTTTCATTGATTCAATCACTTGCTAGTTTAGTCATACAATGCCATAGAAATTCTATTAGAAGTGATCCTATCTCTGTGGAGCCATTGTACTAAGTAATAAGTTGTAGAACCTGAACTGGAATTCCAGTGTTATAAATGAATGAAAAGAAAAACCTGCTAGAGTGGGAGAAAATTGTACATTTTATTCATGAACCTTGCAAGATAGACCTTACAAGGTATGGGAACTTCACCTAGGGCTGAAGCATGAATTAGTCTTCAAAGTCAGTTAATTTATTGTCTTCAGAAACTCTTTCCCCTCCCTCTTGTATGTTCATAGGCTCTCAGAGTTTGAGTTACAATCCAAAAGGTCCATCCATTCCATGATATGCCCCAATTTGATCCCCCCCACATTATACCATACACGATATGCTAAAGAACCCCAATACTCACAGTGGGGTGTGGGGGTTAAATATTCAATTACCTAATTGTGCAAACTCAGTAGCATTAGGTCAAAATCTCTAGGTCACTCTTGACCAGTTGAGAATCAGTTAGGGGTTTGGTATCCCTGAAATGGGATTAGGAAAACTCTTCCAGTCTTGTGATTGGCTGGGTCATTCCCCCTTTGTAATGGATTCCCTCAGGGCTCCCCTCCACACTCTGAAGACCAACACCCTACATTTCTCACACCAGGCTTCTGAGCCCAGGGTCAGGGCTCTTAAAGAAAAATATAGAGGCCAGTAAAAATGGAATGCAATATGTAACATTACATTCACTTTCAATATCCTAAAATACATTAATTGCCTTGTAATTAAAATTATGGGGTATAATAAAATGAAATAAAAATATATCACATATGAATAATAATGTTTATTTATTAATGGTTTATGATAAAATTTACAGTAGTACAGATTATTCTTTCACATTATCACTTGGCATGCATCATAGTTTATTTTATCTCCTTAATTCAAAATACACACATTTGAATCATAAACACTTTCCCCATTATCCTGTCATCTTAAAAGTCACATGGATTTAATTGCTTCATATTTTAATCCACAACAAAATTTTAAAATATTTATCAATGTTCCAAGAAGAAAATCTGGAATTCAGGAACAAGAAAGTTACTTGTGCCTCACCCCATTTCTTTGTTTGCTCTCAAGCATATTCACTTGTAAACAATGTAATTCCTCTTAGGGATCTTCTACCAGGAAGTGGTAGAATCTTTCAACTGAGGCTGTCTGTAGTTCCCTTCCTGCTCTGGTAAGTCTGTCAAAAGAACAAAAATAAATCAAATTGACAGCTTTGGAATGTTCATAGGGCTTATCAGAGAGGATAATGGTTCTTTTCCTTGAAAACTCTTCTAAATAATAAATAATAAATTTCAAAATACCTAAACTTATTCCTGTACATAGTGCAGTATGAGGTCTTTGGAATCCTATCAGAAATTCTATCAGAAAATGAAGATTTTAGAAACACAATAATATTTTCAGTAGTTGAATAAGAAAGGAGTGGTTTAATACTTTTCAACTGGACCTTTTTAATTGTGAGGGCAGGGGAAAGGAGTTATGGGCATGTTATTTTACAAAAGATATCAAGGTTAATGTGTCCTTGATTTTCTGAAATTCCTCCACCTTCCCTTCTTTATAAGGAAGACCACATCATGTGGATCAATGAGGAAGAGGCTTATTCAAAAATGACTGTCACATAAAAACAAAAGACATCAAATAATACTTTTTTCCTTTGTAAAACAAAATTGAAACCAGTGAGGAAGAACTGCAAATATGATAAAGTTCTGAAGAATTTTCCAAAAATTGGAAAGACTCAGAGATCTGATAACCATTCAATCCACAAGCATGCATTTCACCCTTCTATGTGATAGCCACATTGCTGTGTCCTAGAGATACAAAAAAAATAAAAGGGCAGTTCCTTGGGGGGGATTACATTTTTACTGTGAAGGCAATGTACTTATATGAAGATAGATGTATAATATAAACAAAATAATTTTCCTAACCTATATCATATATTTTCTTTCCTTTCTTCCTTTTTTCCTTCCTTCCTTTCTTGTTTGCTTCTTTCCTTCTCACTTCCTTCTTTCCTTTTTTCACTTTTTTTCTTTCCTCACTTTATTGTAGACCAAGAAGATAATACTGTATTCATTCATTTGGAGACAGCTCTAACAGAAATGAGTATTTTTCTACTTAGGCACACCAGCTTGACTTTATTATCCTTGTACCTTGATACCCAGCTCCTTCAGAACATAAGGAAATCTCCTATGCACTATGTAGAGAGAAAGAGAAAGAAAAAGACAAAGACACACAGAAGCAGGGAGAAATTGACAGAAACAGAAAAAGCAGAGATAGAGAGAAGTGGAGAGGTCAAGAAAATGAGAATAAGGGACAGAAACAATGTAAATATAAGCAAACACGTATTATTACATATATTGTGATGTGTTTTCATAATTTGTATATATTTGTCTATGCAATATATGCATAGTCACAATACATAGTCAATGTATATGTGCATGTGAAAATATATAATGTATGTATATTTAATCCAATTTTTTAAAATCAAAATATATTATAAGAAGGTAATAAAACTTCTTGAGCAAGGAAGTGACTTTAATTTGTAAGTTACCTGGAGAACAGATAGGAAAGCAGAGAGTTGAGTGAAGAGGACAAATAAGACAGCTATTATTATTTTTTTTTAGGTTTTTGCAAGGCAAATGGGGTTAAGTAGCTTGCCCAAGGTGACACAGCTAGGTAATTACTAAGTGTCTGAGGCCAGATTTGAACTAAGATACTCCTGACCCCAGGGCTGGTGCTCTATCCATTGTACCACCTAGCCGCCCCACAGCTATTATTTTATTAAAAATTATTTATTTAAGGCAATGGGGTTAAGTGACTTGCCCAAGGCCACATGGCTAGGTAATCATTGTCTGAGGTCAAATTTGAACTCAGATCCTCCTGACTCCAGGGCTGGTACTCTATTCACTGCTCCACCTAGTTGCCCTATAATGCAGCTATTATTAAAAAGCATTTTATACATAGTGCATATACACATATAAATGTACATGCAAATAAATATGAAAATATAATGTACATACAGCTCTAATTTATTTATATTTCAAAAACCAGGGTTATATTTATATTTCAGCTATGTACTTTTGTATACATGTTTTCTTGAACAATAGAATGCAAATCTTACAGGGCTGTATTTTTCTCAATTTTGTTTTGTGTTCTTCAAGAATAAAACAGCCTTAGTACATATTAGAAGTTTAATGAATTTAATGAATGCTGATTGATAGATGATTGATAAATTGTAGCTCTGTACCTTTTAGAGTCTATGCAAACACTTTGCCAATTACTAATAAGTTTTTTTTAATCTTATGATAGAATTCATAAAAATTATGTAGTCCTTTCAGGCTACTTGCTAATGAAAGTCAATGTACACAAATCTTGCCATTTTAGCATATTCAATAACTTCTTTGAACCTACAAAGCATGCCTTTTCAAGGCAATCTCCAAATGCCCTTTCACTCTTGCCTTGTGGTACCACAGTCCTTGTTCTTATCCTACAGAGTTCTTAACCTAATTCTAAGAATCTTAGAGGCAAAGATTTTTTTATGATTATTAGATTGGGGGCATATAAACTTCTAAAAAGTTTATTCCACTGTATGTTTGTATTTATATAAGTATGCATATATGCATATACACATATACATACAGGTATGTGGATGACTTTTTTTCCTCAGCTATGGAATTAAATAGATTAAATATGCAGTTTGTTGCCTTTTTTTTTGCTAGACTGGGCATCATGCACTTCATTAGGAATGCAGCCATCTATTAAATTATTTCTGACTCAGTAATATTCAATTTGAAGCTAGAAAAATGAGCTTCTGCGAGGAGTCGTAAGAATTGAAGTGGGTTCATCTTGGGTGATGAAATCACCAGACACTCCTGAAATCAGAAGAGTAAGAAAAGGCAGAGACTTTAATTTGTAGGTTGCACAGGATACAACAAAAAATTCAAGTTAGTACAAAAAGTTCACAAGTTACTATAAAATGTTCATAAGGTTTTTTTTTTTAAATATTAGGGACAGAAGGGGTTATTTTATGTATTGCTGTGAGCTAAAGAGAGGAGGCCAAAGGATAGGTAGCCACTGATTCTTAAACAATCTAAATATCCAAAACCACCATGAAAGGCTGAAAAGTAAGGAAGCAAGCAGAGAATATAGCAGAAAAGGGGAGCAAAGGGAAGTAAGAGTTATTTAGGGGATGGCACTTTTGGGCTCCCCAAAGGAAGACAAGCAAGCAAGCAAGGAATAAATAGTAGAGAAGATTAAAAGGGCAGAGGATCACACTCCCCAGAAGAGAGTAGCTCTGACAAGCAAGCAGAAGCTTTCCATTCTCTTCCAGAGTGTGCTTCTCCAAAGGAGAATGAACTGCTTAACTGAGGAGTCAGCTGAGTTTTTAAGGAGGAGGTGGGGAGGCATAACAGCTTTGAAAGGCTCAGAGAGTAGAGATGAGGTAATTAGAATATGCAGATGAGGGGTGACAGCTCAAAGACTTAATCCCTTCTAGTTAAGGCAGGGATCCATTATTTTCCTGAGAGGGGGTTTTGTGCCTGGGGGACAAGGATTTATTGGATTTCCTTGCCAGGGAGGGCAAGGTACTTTTTACTAAATTCATTTCATAGCTTGGTGGGTGGGTAGAGGTGGGGGGGTTTCAAGTGTTAATGTAAGGGACATGGTCTGTGTAGAGGGAACAGATGAATAACTGTAAAGCATATTTCACTGTCCAATATTTCCCCTACTTCAAAATGGTTTTATGAACTTCTCTAGAAATGCAAAAAGCTACAATTTTGAGAATTCTCTAGACTTGGTTTGTGTTTTATCTTCATTCTAAACTAGAATTCTGAATTTTCTTTTATTCTCTATCCCTAAATCCTGCTAAATTCTTTTTAACCAAAAATAATTAAATTCTTAAAAGCTGGATGAGGGAGTTCATTAAATATCATAACACAACTGTGTAGCATCTTATAGTTCCAAAGTATTTTTTTTACATTATCTCACTGAATTTCAGAAATACTGAGAAAAGTAGTGTATGATTTCTATATTTTGTCTCATTTGGTTTTAATACAACTCTGATTTCATTCATGTAGAGAGAGCTTAGCAAGGGAATACCACCCACCAATGCAGTTTGATATGTACTTTACAAATTAGTATTAGAATTGCCTTGGACTTGTCAGGGTTAAGTAACTTGTTCAGAAGCAGGACATGAATGATTTCCAAACTCATCTTAGTGCTCTACTTTATCATATTATCTTTTACCAGTATTTGAATCCACATCTTTAATCTCCAAGTCCAGTGCTGCCTTTCAGCTCTGTTATCTTTGTACAAAATATGGACCATCTTACTGAGTTATGAGGTTCATGATTCCATACAAAGGAGGTAATATAAATCCATTTTGCTTAAATTGTTATTAATAAACAGTTTATTGCTTTCAGTTTAACATTTTCAAAACAAAGGTGTTTCCTTGTTGTTTTTCAATATCCAGTATTTTCAAGTATTCAGAGAAAATATTTGTTTCAATCAACTCCTGAATTTTAATGGCTAATAATGATTGCCCATAGAGTAGTATTTTCATTAATTTGTTTTAAATTAATATTATCTTAATTCCATGGAATGGCCATATAGTCTTTTGTCAGGCATCTTTCTCAATACTGCAGTTTTAAAAGCTTTTTCTTATTTGTTGTCAGTTATTTCTTCACACCCTTGGGTAGTTTGCTAACTTCCCTCCTCTGTCTATCCACTGTTCTTACCTGCCTGCTCCAGTATCATTGAATATTATCTCATTTCCTGTCTGATGTGCATAATGAAATTTTCAATTCTTTCCCTTTCTAACATATTATAATTTGGATTGTCAAACTTATTTTCTGTCTATATTGATTATTCCCTCACTATTATCTTAACTCATTCTCTCTTTAGAATAAGTACTTTGAGATCCACAGATTAAAGAGCCTATATGAGCTAGAGTATTATTACATCATCCTTCATTTTATCTCCATCTCTATTCTATTTTTATTTATTAGTTATACTATATTGTCTCTGTTATTATCCCAAACTGCATTTGTCCTATTTCATTGAATCATAGGTCATTTCCCTAACAATGTGCTTGCTCATTCAGGTTCTGAAAAATATCAACCAGCAACCCAAAACTAATGCTTTGGCTATAACAGTGGATAGCTCTCTAATCTAAAGAATTCCACAGAACAAAACTGCATCTAGTCTTAAAATTATAAGGTAACCTGTATACCTTCTTCAAGCCTGGAGAAAATACAATGTAGGGAAATTGTGATAAATTGGGAAGTAGAGGCCATGGTTTTAAATGCTAACTCTACCATTTATTACTAAATCTCTCTAATTACTAAATCTTTCTAGACCTCACCTTCCCCCCTCTGTAAAAGGAGTAAGACTGACCATGTAACCCCTGAGATCTCTTCCAGTTGTTAAAACATTATCCTGTGATTTTTAATAAGTGAGGTGTGTTTAAGGAGCAGTTAAATGGTACCATAGATAGAGCACTGTCCTTGGAGTCAGGAAGACTTATTTTCATGAGTTTAAGTTTGACTTTAGCCACTTGCTAGCTATCTGACACTGGGCACATCACTTACATGTTTCCCTCAATTTCCCAGTGTGTCAAAAGGAAGTGTGGAAAGAAAGGGGAAGAGGGGTGGCTAGGTGGCATAGTGGATAGAGCATGGGCCCTGGAGTCAGGAGTACCTGGGTTCAAATCCGGTCACAGACACTTAATAATTACCTAGCTGTGTGGCCTTGGGCAAGTCACTTAACCCTGTTTGCCTTGCAAAAACCTAAAAAAAAAGAAAGGGAAAGTAATTAGTATCTTTGCCATGAAAACACCAATGTGATCACAAACTAAAAGGGAAACAATAACAATAACAGTGTGATTTTTCAGACAAATGTCAGTCCACAATTACATTTTAAGAAAGATACAAAGAAAAGTGGAAAAGACCACTTGCTATGATCAGAGATATGGTGCTCTAAGGGACCTTAGAGATAATTTCATTTAACTCTTTAATTTTAAGAAATGAGAACATGAAGACCAGATAGTTTTGTGATAAATGAGAAATTTGAGAGACAGTTTCTGGGCAATTAATAATTTGGCTAGTTATGGTTAGCAAATAACTTCAAAAAGGTTATTGGCTTGCTCTTATAAACCACAGATCCATTCTAGAGAATAGTAAAAATAATAATTCCTAAATATAATAATCAACTCTGATTAGTTAGCAATCAGTGTGGTGCTGTGAACATATTAATGAGGAGTTGAGCAAAAAAATCTTCAGTTCCTCCTTCAGAGAATATGAACAAGACTGAATTACCTCCAGAAATCTAAGTAAAAGAATCCATCTCTACTAAGACCTTGCTATTTTATTTTCCTTTTTTATAAACTTGGTCACCCTAAATTCTATTGGAACTTTTCAAGGACAGACATAAATATCTTACTTAATTTGGATTATATTTGTAAAGTCTCCTAGTTAGATGGAATCCTACTGAAGATTTGAGGATTTGAACACTCTCACTCATTGGCAATGTCGTTCAGACTGACAAAATAACCTATAGGGGTTGATTTTTGAATGAGGAAATAGAAAGGGAAAACCTAAGTCATAATTTTATTTAATATTTTGTTATTTTATTTCATTATTAGTTATTAAAATAAGAGAGAAAGCCAATTTTTTCAATCTAATTCTTTATTTAAATTCATACTGGTAATAAAGAAGAATAGCCAGTATTTGAACTTAGCATTCTTTGACTCCAAATAGTATAATGTTTATGCTGTACCATGGAACCCTAGAAATCATATGCAAATATTTATATAGGTATATGGAACATGTATTTTACAAGAGTTGTATATTTACATTACTTATCCATATGTACATATGTGCACAAATACATATATGCTTATTTTCTATATACTCTAATATGCACATATAAAATATATCAGATATATAGGTATACTTTATATAAATAATATAAAATTACTTATTAATATTATTTAGATAATATAAATATGGAAGAGTTTCTGTTAGATATAAAAATATATATGAATATATATAGAGTTTATTTAATTGATATATAGACAATATTCATATGTATACACAAATATATATACAAAGTCTTCTCAGGATTCCTTAATGGCCAATTTATTAATGCATTCATGAGTGTAGCAAACAGGCATTCATCCTTAATCTCCCTAAAATTAATTCATTAGAATAACAGAAAATTGAGTATCTCAATTACAGGAAATATAAAGGTTAATGAGAATTTTTCAATGCCTTGAAACAAATAGGATATGTTAGTTTTAAGCAATGACCACAAGTATGCAAAATGCAGGTCAGCCTCCCTACTAGAGAAGATGAAAGGATGAGAGCAATACTTATTTCCCTTCCTTGTACACTGCCACGGGGAAAGGAAAGCTTTAAAGGGAAGAAGAAAAGGAAAAAAAAAATATGAGCAGAGAAGGGGAGAATGCTAACTCATTGGAAAGATGTTAAGAAGGCCAAACAAATGGAAAAAGAAGGATGGAAAGAAAAAAATGAATCATTGAACCTTCAGAGTCTGTCTTAAACATTATTCTTTTTTTAACCTCATGTAGATGGAGATACAGAGGAAACTCCAAAGATAGTTCCTAGAGAAATATCATCTTTTGATGATCTGAACTTGGAAAAATAACATAGAAAGGTTTGCCTGAATCAAAACAATGGATCAAGTCAAAAAGGATGAAGTTGTATTCAATATGAAGAAGATGGATTCATATTAAAACAATTCTGAAGTAGTACCTCACACATACTAGATTGACTCATATGACAGAAAAAGAAAATGACAAATACTGGCAAGGATCTGGAAAAACTGGGACACTAATACTCTTGGTGGAAAACAATTTGGAACTATGCCCAAAGACCTATGAAAGTGTTCATAACTTTAACACAGTATGCTACTATAAGTCAGTATCCCAAAGCATTGAAGGAAAAAAGAAAAGGATGCATACAAAAATGCTTATAGTAGCTCTTTTCAGAGTGGCAAAGAATTGGAAATTGAAGGAATTCCCATCAATTGAGGGAATAACATAAAAATAAAGAATGAGATATAGGAGTATACTGGGTGCATGAAGAAGTATGGAAAGACGTATTATAATTGACCAGAAGACTGGAAGGTGAATGATGGTTATCAATTGAACTTTATTCTCATCAGAAATGACTCAGAAATGGAATAAAGTACATACTCAATTGGGTATAGAAATATGTCTTATTCAACAGGAAATTAGGAGAAGAAAGGAATAAGAGAAGAGATTGGGGTGATAGAAAGAAAGGTAGGTTGAGAGAGGGGATAGTCAAAAGCAAAAAATTGAGAAATGACAGGATGAAAGGAGAGAGAGGATAAGATAAATGGACGATAGGTTGGAGGGAAATATGGTTAGTAATAGTAACTGAAAAAATTTGAAGCATGTTTCTCTTGATTAAAGTCTCATTTCTCAATATAAAGAGAATTCAATCAAATTTATAAAAATAAGTCACTCCTCTATTGATATATGATCAAAAGTTATGAAAAAAGTTACCGGATGAAGAATCAATTAACTGTGACCATATAAAACATTCTAAATCACTATTGATTGAAGAATTGCAAATTAAATCAATTTTTTAATATTGGCTAATAGGAGAGAAGAGGAAAATGATAAATGTTAGAAGGATGTCTAAAAAGTGCGATATTAATGTTATGTTGGTTGAGTTGTGATTCAACCCTTCTATAGAGCAATTTGAAACTATGCTCAAAGGTATATAAAATCATGCATTCCTTTGATCTAGCAACATAGCTACTAGGTCTGTATCCAAAAAGAAATTTTTTTAAAAAAGAAAAAAATGGACTTATATGTACAAAAGTATTTATAGCAGCTTTTTCTGGTGACAAAGAATTGGAAAATGAAGGGATGTCCTATCAATTGGGGAATGGTTGAACAAATTGTAGTATGTGATTGTAATGAAATTATATTATACCATAGATGAGCAAGATGTTCTCAGAAAAACCTTTATTTACTTGAGCTCATACAAAATGAAATGCAATGTATGCAAAGTAACAACAATATTGTAAGTTGATCAACTGTAAATAACTTACCTATTTTGAGCAATAAAAAGACTCAAGACAACTCTGAAAGACTTAAGATGATAAATGCCTTCTCCAGAGAAAGAATTAATGATATCTGAAAGATATTGAAATATACTTTTCTTTTCACTGTATCTTTCTTTTTGTGTTTTTTAATGTGGATTGGTTTTTTCTTTCACAAAATGATTAATATGAAGTTATGTTTTGCTACACATATTTATATTGATTTACTTGCTTTCTCAATGAAGGTAATGGAGATAAAGGAAGAGAATTTGAAACTCAAAGTTTTAAAAACAAATGTTAAAAATTATTTTTACATGTAACTGGGAAAAATATTATAATTTTTTTAAATTATAAAACATTTTAAGTATTAGCTCATTTTGTCTTCACAAAACCTTGGGAGTTACATATTTTTATTTCCATTTTATAGTTGAGGAAACCGAGGCAGACAAAAGTTATGTGACTTACAGTATCTCACAGCATCTAAGTTACTGAGGAAGTCTGATCCTTACAATTCTGCAACCAGCAACCTAATCACTATGCAAACTACACTGACACACATACGCATGTGCATAAACATATGCACATGTATATACATATATATATATGTATACAAGCATATATGTATATATACACATATTTATATACATATATATGAAATGCTTTCAAGAATTAATTTTTGATAGTATAAACATAAACAATTACATTGCAGAAGAAAAAGCAATAGGGAGAGCAAAAAGAGATGTATGGAATTTTTAAAGCTAATTTCGATAGGCCAAAGACAAGTATTGCAATGGAAGTAGGAGTATATATAATGGAGAATAGAAAAGAGTAGCACTCGATGAACAAAGTATCAAAGGTTCTAAAGTTCAGAAAGAAATACAACTTGTACTGAATGTTCAAGATGATATGTAGGTTTCTTCCACTCCTAATGGAAGAAAAATGAAGATACAGATAGAACTGAATTCCTTTATGAGGAATATAAATTGATGAATTAATTGTGGGAAAAACTATTCAATTCTTTTTTTCTTTTTTTTCCTTACCCTTCAGATGATTAAATTCAGAATACTAAGAGTGAAATTTTTCAGGCAGCTAAAACAAGCAATAACTGAGATCTTATCCTCCTAGAAAGAATCTAGACTCACTCAGTGATTTAAAATCACTATTATTTAAAAAAGAGACAGAGGGAAAAAATCACTATGATTGGGCAAACTGTATCCCAGAAATTGTAAGAAACTGGCAGCTGGAATTATAAAGTTGCTCTCAGTAATCTTTGAAAGAACACAGACTACCTAAAACGTGTTGCAGAAAGAAAAAATAATGTTTTAATATAAAGACCTCTATACTTTGAAGTCAGACTCCCTAGATTTGGATTTTGTCTCTCTCACTTTCTATATGTGTGCACCTAAGAAAATTATCTTCTCCCAAGGTTTAGATTTCCAAAATGGGGAACAAAATGAGGTTGTCAAATTGAATGATTTTTAAAATCTCTTCTACCTCAAGAATTCTGTGATTTTATTATTAGAAGCTGATAAATGTGGTTCTGATTTTAAACTTAGGGAAAAGTTCATATTCTTAGAATCATAAAATTATAAACATTACCATAGTGACTTTAATTTTCATTCTTGACAAAAATTGAAATTAATTGAAAGAAGTACTTTATGAGTAATTTAAGAAATAAATAGGATTTATCAAAGTCCAGCATTGACTCATAAAGAGCAAACCAATTCAGGTTAAATTCATTTCCTTTTTTTGATAGATAGCTTCATAAATGAAGAGAATATTGTAGCCATAATATGCCACCATTTTAGGAAGACAAAGTTTTTGATGATATTTATGTCAATAAGATGAATAAAGCAGTTAGAATATAGTTTAATTAGATTGTTAAATTCTTAAATTATTGCATACAATCTATGATTATTTGAGTCACTACACTGAAATCCACTGATCCATGTCAACCTAGAAAGAAATCTCTAGTGTAGATCTACAGTTATCTTTTTTGGTCCTGTCCTTTTTTGGGGCAGTAACTCTTTTCAATAACTAGTGAAAGCACAAATACAAAATTTCATGCAATTACAAATAACACAAATTAGGAATATGTGATCTGTCAGATAACAAATTTAAGATCCCCAAAGATCTCAGTAGGATAGGTCAATGGGGCACATTGAATATTATTACATTTTAAATGGATAAATATTGACTTACCTTTGGGTTAAAAATGTTAACTGCAAGTGATGGTGGTATGGGAAGAGGTGGTTAGAGAAGTCAAGTGAAAGAATCTTCAAAATTTTATTGTACTAAAACATCAAAATTAATACTATGGCCTGAAGGCCCCCCAAATTTCTCTTAGGCTAGATCAAAAAAAAAAGAACAGCAAAATGTTGCAATGGAAAAAAAACGGTGGGCTTAGAATGAGGAACAATGAACTTCATTAGTTCAAATCCAGTCTCAGACATATTCTAGCTGTGTGACCTTGGGTAAGTCACTTAACCCTATTTGCCTCAGTTTTCTCATCTATAAAAGAAGATGGAGAAGAAAATGGTAGACTACTCTAATATCTTTGCCAGAAATACCCTAAATTGGGGGGAGAGTTATGCACAACTGATACAACTGAATAACAAGAAGATCAAAAGAAGCATGGTATTCTTAATGATGGTAGTTTCATCTTATTATGTCGAGAATATTGTCTTCTGTTTTGAATAATACCATTTAGGAAAAATGTTAAGAAACTACAAAATGTGCTGAAGGAGGTATTTTTTGGTTACATATGAAAATTGCTTGAAGGAACTTAGGATGCTTAACTTGAAAAAGGGAAGATTGAAATGAAATGATAATGAAGGGATTTCACATGGAATAGTGATCCAATTTTTCAGCTTGTACCTGAAAATAGAACTAGGAGCAATGGATACAGATGTTAAAAAGTGAGATTTCAGGTTACTATAAGGAGGTCTTTAAAATTAGAGCTATCACAAAGTAGAAGGAACTGCCTCAAAAAATGAGCTCCCCATTTATGGGTTCCAACTTGTCTAGAATATCTTGTAGGGGTTTCTTGTTCAGGTATTGCCTCAACTTGATGATCTATGAGTATACTTTATAATTTTTTGATTCTGTATATGTCACCTTTTGCTATATATAAGCATTTTATCTTGATGATTATGCTTTTAATTGATTTTATTTGACCAAATACTGTCAGTCAGTCAAAAAACATTTATTGAGTGCCTTTCTTTAAATGTTAAGAGTTATGCAAAGCAATGGAGCTACCAAAAAAAAGTGAGACACTTTTCACAAAGAGCTCCCAGTCTAATGGAATGAGATGGCATTAAAAAAAGAATGAAACTGAACAACAGAAAGCCTGAAAATTATAGATTTGAAAAAAGACTTCCTTTAGAAGGTGGGATTAAAGCTAGGAACTGAAAGAAGTCAGAATAGTATACGCTTTTGAGAGTATTATTCCCATTTTCTATCAGGAAAATAAGACTGAAATGATTAAATAACTTGCCTGGGATCCAACAGTTAGCAAGTAGCTGAGGCTGAATTTGAACTTCAGTCTTCCTTCCTGCAGACAGAGCACTCTGTCTAAGGCACTAACAGCTGCCTTTTCCCTGGGAGCCTGTTCTCAAAATATACCAAATTCTTGAGATAAAGTCCTCTCCCATTGCAGATATTTACTTCTTCCCTTAGAAAGTATATTTTAGCAGATCTCTTCCTCTCTTTTGTTTCAAGAAACTTTTGTTTTTATTTTTTCAGTTTTAATCATGCCTTTCTCCTTCATCTTCCATTCTCCTCTTATTGATAAAAGATGATAGTAGTTATCATTCTAAAAAAGGCACACCACATCTTTGCCTTTGTCTTGCACCACTGATTGTATTTTTGACCCTGAAAAACATCTTGATTCTTCTATGGGATATGATGGAGTCTATTAGCCCTTGTATATTTTTGTTCTGTTTCCACCTTCAGTTTTTGATATCTTTAAATTCTACTTATATCTTCATGTTCTTGCACACTTTTTTAACTCTTGATGATGGATAGTCAGGGTTGATACGATGTGGTATTAAGGATGTGTGACTTTGGCCAAGTCACTTAACCTTGATTGCCTTGAATCCAGGGCTATCTCCAGTCCTTCTGATTTATATCTGGCCACTGGACTTGGAAGACTGGAGGAAAAAGTTAGGTAGGTGATTTATCATAACACCCCTCACTCAAATCCAATTCATGTGCTTGCCATGACATCACATGATGTCATAGTCTTCTTTGGCAGTGAAGGACAAACATCATCATCATCATATTGATTTTATACACATACACACACACACACACACACACACACACACACACACACATATATATGTATATAAACATCCTAACTCCTCAGCTTTTTAACCTATTCACCTCCTATGACCTTCTCCTTTATAATCTTGTCACATAAAAAAAAAGATCATATACTTGATATTGCTATCATCCACAAATGTGCCACTTCCATACTCAAGAATTCCAAAATCCCCTAATAATGCATTGATTTTTCATTTCTCCCCTGCCTTCCCTTCTCAAACTCTATTCTTTTTCAACTTGGCCTCTAATTTCTTGACCTTTCAATTCTTTCCCAGGATATTTTCCTTTCACTAATCACTATTTCCTTTATTCCCCACATTAACTCTTGGGAAAACAGATCAGGATTTTCTTGAATCTCTTGTCTCATTACCATTTTGTCAAATATACCCTACCATGCCTCAGCTTTAGATCATTTGTACCATTTTTTGCCTCTATTCCTGCATAGATGCTGTTGAATAAAGAAGAAAAATCATATAATCATTCTGAGGTTACAGCAAATTCATGTTAAATAACCTCAAATAATCTTATTATTTTTCTTATTAATTCATTATCCTGCTCTCCAAAGTAATTCTTTTCATCCCTCCTCAAACCTTTTATTGCTTCCCCTTCCACCCTTTCATTTAAGAACCATTCCTCATCTTTTACAGAAAAAAATGAGCTCATATCTTTCATCTCCTTCATTCCTCCTCTTCATTTCATATCACTCATATGTATTCCACCACTATCTCTTTTTCATCTTCATCTCACGTATAATGAGGCAGCCTTAGTCCTTACAAATGAAAATTCCTCTAATTGCTTAAGATATATCATTTCTTCCCATCTTCTACTAGTTTGTCTCCTTTTTTATTCCCACTCTTAGCACTTAATTTCAATTTCTCTCTTTGTCTTCTGCAGATCCCTAAGGACTACACAAGTGAAAGTCATCCCCTCTCTCACCAAACCCTCTAAGTATAGTACCATAGGGATACATCAGCACAATACCAGGCAAGCATTTCAGACCTGCAGCCACTAGCACAAGAAGTATGAAATAGTGCCCCTTCCTATCTGGGAGCAGAGTTTCTATTTAAAGGAAACAAAAAAGACCAAAAAAAAAAGATGAGAAAAAAAACAAAAAAATGACTATAAAATATTTTTATGATGACAGGGAAGAACAAGATACAAACTTGGAAGAGGACAAAAATGTCAAAACATCTATGAGCAAAACTCCAAAGAAAAATTGGAAGTGGTCTTAGACCCAGAAAGAGGTCATGGAAGAACTCAAAATAATAATGTAAGAGAAGCATAAGGAAAAATTTGGAAAAAAAGAAAACAACTGCGTAAAAAGTAGAGTTGGCCAAAAGGAAAAGGTGGTCAAAAGGATCTACTGAGGAAAACTACTCTATAGAGAATATAATTGGGCAAACAGAGAAGATAAGTATAAAATCTAACTGGGAAAACAATTCCTTAAAATTTAAAATTGGTCAACTGGAAGCTAATGATTATGAGACATCAACAATTCATCAAATTTAAAGTAATTTTAAAAATGAAAGAAACTGTTAAATAACTCTGAGAAAATCAAATGACTTAGAAAAATAGATCCAGGAGAGGTAATATTAGAATCATTGTACCACTTGAAAGTCGTAATGAAAATCATAGCTTTATTCAAGGCATTATCAAGGAAAAGTGACCTGATGTTTTGAAACTATAGGGTAAAATAAGCATTGAAAGAATTCACCAGTCAGCTAAAAAAAAGATATCAAACTAAAAACTCCAAGGAATAATATAGCCACATTTCAGAATGTTCAGGTAAAGTGAAAAAAAATACTACAAGAGGTCAGAAAGAAACAGTTCAACTATTAAGGAGTTCAATCAGGATAACACAGAACATAACAGCTGTAACATTAAATGATCACAGATCACGGAACATATTCCAGAAAGCAAAGAAGCTAGGAAAACCAAGAATCACTTATCTGGCAAAGCTAAGCATAACACAAATGAAAAATGGTCATTTAATGTAGTGGATGAATTTTAATCTTTGAAAAAAGAAAAGGCAAGGTTTAAATTAAAAAAATTAACCTCTAATATCAAGACCCAAAAGAAGCATAAACAGGTAAAAAGAGAAAGGAAAACATAAAGGATTCAAAGGAACTAAACAGTTTGCATCCTTATACAGAAAAAAAAAAATGATAAATGTTAATTCTTGACAACTGTATCAGTGTTGTTACAGCTAGAAGGAATATACATAGCAGAGTGTATGGGTATAAGGTGAATTTGAGGAAAATATGTAAAAAAAATTAAGGGATGAGAAAGAAAAGTATAATGGATGCAGAAGGAAAAGAGAGAGCTGGAATAGGATATATCATTTTACATAAAGAGGCATGAAAGACCTATTATAATGGAGGGGAAAGTAGAAGAATGAGTTATGAGCATTGTTTGACTCTCTCACTGGTGCGTCAGAGGGAATGATATACATAATAATTGAATATAGAAATCTATCTTACCCCACAGTGAAGTGGGAGTGGAGGAAATGAAATAAAGGGGAAGGTTCTGGTGATTGTCAGAAAGGAAGACAGATTAAGGAAGGTGTTAGACAGAAGTAAAATAATGTAAGGAAGGAAAGGGTGACAGGAGAGAGAGAGGGCAAACAGTAGGAAGAATTGTTGGAAGGAAATACCCAGGTAGTAATTATAAAGTGAATGTGAATGAGATGAACTCTCCCATAAAAGGGAAGTGGATAGCAAAGTGAATCAAAACCCAGAATACTACAATATGTTCTATATAAGAAATACACTTGAAGCAGAGACATACATAGAGGTAAAGGAGTGGAACAGAATCAATTATACTACAGATGATGTAAAATAAATCTGAACTCAAATGAAGTAAAAGGAAAATAGGTCCAATGTAAAGAGCTAAGGAAGGAAACTACATCTTACTAAAAGGTACTATAGATAATGAAGTTATATCAGTAGAAGACATAAATGCACCAAATGCAGATTTTTTAAGTACTTTATTCTTTGTCATTATAATTTTTTACTTTTGATTTGTTTCTTCTTCCTCAACTGAGATTAATTATGGAAATATGTTTTACATGATAGCACATGTATAAACTATATCAAACTGCCCACTATTTCAAAATGAGGAGAGGGGAGGGAAAAAATTTGGAATTTTTGCAAGTCAACATCTTAGTAAAAATGAATGTTAAAATTTTCAAAATATGTAATTGGGGAATAATAAAATACTAGAATGTAAAAAAATCTATCCATGCCTTCTCATTTTTTTCAACTTTATGTCATATTATTCACACATAAGGCTCACCATATGTATATATATATATGAATCCTTCCTCATTTTCTCCAGAAATAATCAGGAAGCTACCAATAATATATCATGAGCTATCAATCAGGTACTGCAATACTTGGCACATGACCAATTTCTCTTCCTTTTTGGAGAAAAATTCCTTTGATTACAATATCTTTTCTCCAAAATGACAGGATATTTTATATATGTATACAAAATATGCATGTATGGACATATATAATGATAACCATTCTCCTTCAATATGACAGTATATATTTTATATATACATATTTACAAATAATATATATTAAATTATATGTTATATAATATTATCATTGCTTCAGGAATTAATTATAGTGTTTGAAGAAAGGAAAGCAAGAATTTTTTTGCATCATTTGCTCAGTGGTAAGCAATTGTATTTATTTTATGTCACACACTGGTTTGATTGATAGTCATTAAACACAATTGAATTTTTTAAATGCTTTTTAAAAAATCTACTATGTGTAAGACATTCTTCTAGATTTGGAATGTAAAGACTAAAAGGAAAATTGTCTAGTCTTTAAAAGCCTTACATTGTAATGTCAGCTAATGATAATTTAGAGTTAGCCCATGACTCCTTTGGAAAATATTCTTCTAATTCAATTAATATCATTGTTCTAGGAAAATGTTTATAGAATGATTCACTTAAAAAAAACCCAAAATATTATTGGAGCCCATTTCTTTATGGTCCCATCATTTTTTTAAATATTCAGACTCTCAATGCTGTCAGTGTTGGAAGAGACCTTAGAGATGCAACTACCCCCTTATCTGAAGCATGAATTCCAATAACAATTTCCCCAGTGGTCATACAATATCTTTTTGAATAGCTATAGTATTAAAGAGATCTCCCTCTTGAAGAAAAACCCTATCAATATTGGAAAGCTAATTATGAAGAAAGGACAGCCAGGGGGGATGCAGTGGATAGAGATTTGGGCTTACACATTGGAAAAGACTCATTTCATGAGTTCAAACTGGCTTCAGATACTTATACCCTGGACAAGTCATTTAATCCCTTTTGCCACAGTTTTCTAATATATAAAATGAACTGGAAAAGAAAATGGCAGATTACTCCAGTATCTTTGCCAAGAAAATTGCAAAATAAGATCACAAAGAGTAGGACATGAGTGAAACAACTCAACAATAAGAACAAGTTATGAGAAATTTCTATATTGAACTGAAAACTACCATATTATAACTTTCATTCATTGTTCCTATTTCAACTCTCTGGGGTCAAGCCAAAATGAACAAATCCTCCTTTGGTTTGACAACCATTCAAATATTTGGAAGCAGTTCAACAATTCTCTCACTATTTCTGAGCAACCAAATGCTGAGCCGTTACTAAATTTCAGTCCTCATGCTAGTTATGAAATGGTGGTAAGGAAGTGTATAGATGAGGACAGAGAGTCTTTATTCTCCAGCAGTTGACTACTGATCTGGAAAGACCCGACTCAGACCAAATAAAATTGGGAGAAAACTGTTGAGCATTTTATAAATTGAAGTTCAAACTTCAGTGCAAAAGAATCCCAGAGAAGGGAAGGTCTGACATGAATAGGACAGTTAAGGAAGGTTTCCTTAGAGGAGGTGGAATAAAATAAAAGTGTGATTTTGATCCAATAGTTTCAAATCATGAATTCAAGAGGCTTAAGAGCAGAGACTGTGTCATTTTGTCTTTGTATTCACTGTGTAAGAAATTATTTTTGATCACAAATGAGATTCAGAAAAACTAAATGCTTTCAATATGTTTAAACTAATATATTTTTCACTGTGGTAGAGAAGGCCCACCATTTAAGAGTAATGTTTATCAAATGAAGAACTATTTATCTTTTCCTCTACCAAAATAACTGTCTTTTATTTAATCACTTCAAGATTCTGGGACTTTTTACTTGAGGAGTTTTTTGTACATTTATGAAGAGACTTCTTCAAAACTCTGAAGATGGTCATTGTGAATGCTCAGCTCCTTTGCTTGATATCTCCTGCCAACATTTGCACTATTCTGGCATAATCTTACAACCAAATCCTAGAATTAACTCTATATCTCAGTAAAGCATTCACAGACAGATAATTTGCACAGGGAAAATGGGACCATGTTTTAGAAACTAACTTGGGAATGAGGTATGCTCCTTCAGTAGGGGGTTATATTTGTTTCTCATGGTGACTAATGCCTCAACATTTCCTCTTGCCATCCTATATTGGCTTTCCTGCCCTCAGGGTTCCATTGCATTGCTCCATCTTTCTTATGACTTTCCTTTTTTTGCCCTTTCCTAATCAGGGGAAGTTGTATTTTCTAGGACTAGCTTCTTCTCCCTGAACTTGAATATGTAAAAATTTGTACTATTGTTTTTGCTGTTGCTACTAAAATCCCCTTACCATTTTCTCTATCCTCTAATGAATTTGTCACAATTATGGTGCATCCAGTTCATTATATTGGCATTGAACTTCAGTGAGAAATGATTATTGGATATTGGATCTGCTTGAAACAAGACATATATGAAGAGTTACATTTTTAAAAAATGAAACTTAAGCAGTACTATAGTAGAAGGGGGGAAAAATCACTAGTTGTCCTTGGAATGAGGTCATTTTCAATCCATTTATCAAGAATAAAAAAACCTAAATTATCTCAGTGATCTAGGAGAGCATGTGTTTCCTACATATAAGTTATTAAGTGAAGAATTAAAATTAGCTGCTCTACATATTTATTTCCCCCTTCTCCATTTTATGGATGTAATATGATACTGACTGAGGGTGTGTGTTTTTTAAATGTATTTGCTTCAGTACAATAGTAGCTATTTTCTTTTTTCTTTATAATTTAGTAACTGTCCTAAATATCTTTTGTGATTTCTTTAAAGCCTAAGAGGACTGTATAAAATAGCTTTGGAAATCAAAAAAGAACACTCTAGCCTGCTAAGTAAATATGAATTTCACAGTTAAATACATAAAATAATGATTACATCCAATGGTCATGAGGGACATGTTTTTAGGAGTACACTAATTAAACTACATCCTTCAGACAACATGTTTCTACACTTACTAGAAATGAGGCATATCTGATTTGTCATTAAGTAATTATGAATGCTAATGCAAATCAAGCATCTTTCAAATGGGACTTCAAAATAGAGATTAATCATATATTATGCTTTCTGATCCTCCCACAGAAGGGTCACTTAAACAAAAATTAAGAAACAAACAAGAAGCAGTGTGCCATTTTGGTAGAAAGAGGGATTTGAAATAAGGAAGAAATGAATTAAAGTTTCACCTTTGATATATTTTGCTTTTGTGATCTTAGCCAAGTCATTTAATTCTTTTTTATGCTATTCAGCTCTCTAACTTACAAGTAGCAGAAAATGTATTCACCTACATTGATAGAGGAAGTTTCCCCATCTGAGAATTACCAGATGAAATCACAGGTCTAGAACCTATCCTTAGAAAAAGAAAAGAATGGGAAACCAAGAGACAGAGATGTGTCATTCACTGGAATAATTATCTATTACATTTTTTCCTTCTATTTTGGTGAAAATAAAACAATGCTAGTAATTACTTTAGTGGAGAAAAATGGGGCTCAGATTGTAATTCTGTCCTTTGTTCATAGCATAATTTGTATTTCTCAGTTCTTTGTAGTGAGTCATGTTCCTATAGAATATTAAAGATAAAAGACACTGGTATACACAAAGTCAGGAAGAAGGTGAGTGAGAAATGGAAAATGAAGTGACCCTGAGACAGAAATGAAGAAAAAAGTGAGTAAACAATCTATGAGAATAAAAGAGAATGGAGCAAGCATGGGAATAAAGAAATGAGATTTAAAAAAAAAACAGATTTGAAGTGATAGAGTGGTTAACAGAAACTAAAGAAAAGTAGCCTGAAACTAAGGGTTCTGAGGTGGTTCTACATGTCATAAACATGATGTGGATTTTAATAAGGCTGTTAGTAAGAGCCTTTTTTAGTAGTAAATAAAACTACAATAACAAAAAAGATTCATTTTAAGGCAGCTATTTTATGGTTAATAATAAAATATACATTTTTAAACACTATAAAGATTGGGGTAGGAGCATCTAGGTGGTGTAGTGGATAAAGCACCGGCCTTGGAGTCAGGAGTACCTGGGTTCCAATCCAGTCTCAGACATTTAATAATTACCTAGCTGTGTGGCCTTGGGCAAGCCACTTGACCCCATTTGCCTTGCAAAAACCTAAAAAAAAAAAGAATTGGGGTATTAAAATCTGTTTCATTCAAGATTTATGCAAAGAAATAATAGAAATTATGCAAATACATGAAGGATCTGTGTGATTTCCTCTAGCCTAAAAATATCACTTGGTAGGAACTCCCACTGTGTAGAAAGTCCCTCCACTAATTCAGATTGCATCCAATCTGTTCACTTTTTAGATAAGCTAAGAAGTGGCCTGGAGATAAAGGGTTAATCTGTTTTACCAGAGTCAAAAAATAACTAAGTCTCAGGGATAGGATTTGACCTTATTCTTTCTAATTCCAACATGTTTTTCCATTATAAAATTAAGGAAGAGAGAGAAAAAAAATGTATCATAAAGTGGATCTGAAAATATGTCATTGTTTCTATTATTAGAGACTTTGAGTCAAACCACATTCTGATAATCATCCATAAAATATATGCACATGTATGTGCAACTATAATTATTTTTGTTATTTGTGTGCATGTGTATAATTTCATACACTTTGCCTTGCAATGCCAACAGGTATTATATATTTATTCATATCACCTCTAAATAGAAATCCAGACCTTGTCCAAAAGAATTTTGTTATAGGAGAAGGATATTGTATTTGAAAGCAAAAGACCTGAATTGAAATATTTGGTCTACTATTTATTAACTGGATGATTCTGGAAAAGTCACATCATCTATTTGGGCCTCTATCAGTTTCACCATTTTTTAAAATGAGAAATTTGTACCTCTAAAGTCCATTCCAATTGCAGATCCATTATTCTATGACTTTATATATGTAAAGAAAAGTCTTAGGGATGTTGTATGTATTGATATATCTTTCATAATGAAAAGAACAAACTTTTTTCATACAAAGTTAAGTAAGCATGCACATATATGTATATGTATCTACACACACAGAGATACATATATTACATATATTTTGGTGCTATTTCAAAGTTAAAAATTTTCTTAATGTCTTAAATGTCTATATTCAGATTTTCCCCCCCTTTCCATTAAATCCTTTTTGTTATATATATATGGGAAAAGCATAAAAAAGGAGGAAACTTCATAGTGACTATGAAGACAACTTCAGAACATAGGGAATAAGGAATACACAATACACTTATATACACTCATATACACTCATATACATATATGTATGTATGGGTATAATGTATGTGTGCTTATGTTCTTTTATATATATATGTATCTCAGCTGTATGCGTATATGTATGTATTCATGTGTATACAAACAGACATGCACAAATATACATTACATATCTCTTGTCAGTGCTTAAACTGTTTATATCTAAAGCATAATTATTTTCCCATGTGGAATAGGTCCCAGGTCAGGAATCTATATGTAGTGCATAGGGTTACCTGTTCTCACCCGTTTTTCTCTTAGAAATTATAAGACAATTTTGAAGTACTTTGCAATTTAATACTCTCTTAAAATCATTGGTCATATTCAAAGTCAGTTTTTGTAGTGACAAGGAATTGAAATTTGAGGGGATGATCATCTATTGGAGAATGCCTTAACAGAACACTTGTTCTTTTTTTGTTTGTTTTTGCAAGGCAGTAAGGCTAAGTGACTTGTGCAAGGTCACACAGCTAGGCATTTTTTTTTAGGTTTTTTGCAAGGCAAATGGGGTCAAGTGGCTTGCCCAAGGTCACACAGCTAGGTAATTATTAAGTGTCTGAGACCAAATTTGAACTCAGGTCATCCTGATTCCAGGACCGGTGCTCTATATACTGCATCACCTAGCTGACCAACACTCTTGTTCTTTTTTTTTCTTTGATTTTTTTTTTTTGCAAGGCAATGGGGTTAAGTGGCTTGCTCAAGGCCACACAGCTAGGTAATTATTAAGTGTCTGAGGCCGGATTTGAACTCAGGTGCTCTTGACTCCAGGGCTGGTGCTCTATCCACTATGCCACCTAGCCACCCCAGCACTCTTGTTCTTAAAGAAATCATGAGGGGTGGGATTTCAGAAAAGCCTGAAAAGACTTGCATGAACTGATGTGGAGAGAAATGAGCAGAACCAGAAGAATATTGTACACACTAACAACATGGGGTGATGAGCAGCTATGATAGACTTGTTCATTTCAGCAGTACAATAATCAAAGACAAAAACTCGTTATCTTCAATTTTTTAAAGTTTGCTTATGTGTTATAGCATTCTTCTCTCTCTAAAGTATTTTTTTTCTATTTGGATTTGATTCTTCTCTACAACATGATGAATGTGGCTCTATGTTTAGCGTGATTATAAATGTAGAGCCTATATCAGATTGCTTTCTGTAGAGAGAGGTGGGAGGAAGGAAGGGAAGGAGAAGATATGAGTCAAAATCTTGCAAAAAAATGATTGGTAAAAAAAACTACTGTTGAATGTAATTGGAAAACAAGCAAATAAAATATTTTTAAAAAAGAAAAAAATCATAGATCATGACTGAGAGACTCCATTGATATATTAACCATTACTGTTTCTAGCCAATAAAATACATTTAGCTCTAAACAAAATAGGTTTAACCCAATAACAATCAAAAATTAAGAGAAAAGACACTCAGGCATATATAGAAAGATTCTTCTACAATTGTCAGTAAAGGAGTTTAAACATTCAAAGAATATATGTGACCAGGAGTACAAGTGAAGGTTATACACATGTGGCCAGAATTATGCATGAAGAGTATTCACATACAAGACACAAGTGCACAAGTCAACTACCATCTAGAATAGAGCAGGACTTCCATAATTCTATGGTGACATCATCATTCTACTTTTTCCTAGATGCATTTTTTCTTTCACCGCCAAATCATCTCTATTCTGGGAATTACACCTCTATTGACTTTCCCTGGTTGGCCTCATGTTCTCTACCACCAGAAGTGGATCTCAGGTTTTCATAGCTGTTTGTTCACAGATAACAAGATGTGCTGGCCTGAAAGATTCTCCCTGACAAAAGTACGTTAAACAATTTAATTTTAGACAATACCTGCTGAGGTTATGTTACCTACCCAGCTACTGGCAGCCAAAATCTAATCAATTCACCCATAACAAGACAAACATATACACACACACACACACACACACACACACACACACACACACAAACACAGAAAATAGGTTTTATTAAAATCTTACTTGTCTTTCTACATGTTGAATCCAGTTAGAAAGAGATAATTTGTTGTTCTCATTTTTAGGAGTTCATTTTCATGAATTAGACAGAATAAATGAACTTGTCTTCATTGCTTGAAAAAAGAAACATGTAGGAAGATACTTCATTGTCAGAGGTAAGGGGAACATTCATGAACATTCCCTACCAATCAATTAGCAGTAAATGTAAGTTAATTTGCCTACTCATTACCTAGTAAATACCTTTTTTTAGCTCTAGCCTTGTTTTTGTCCTCTTTCTTATACAAGCAGTGAAGCTCCCTGAAGTAATAGATTGCAAATTATAATGCTCTTATTGCATATGCAAGGAACATCTCATGAGTAATGAAGAACAAAATACTTGTTCCAAAACCTTTTGAGCAGTACTGTGAAAATGTGTTGTAGTAGGATAATGAATCATAACTGTTATTTACTCTTTAAATTCTCCAAGATAAAATACTTTGTATCTGAGTAACTGATATTAGTAATAGAAAACAATTATAGAGTTCTTTAAATGAGTCCTTTTTCCCCACCTTCTCTCATCCAATACTCCTAAACCTGTGATATGATCATTTTCCAGGGGATAGAACTGAGACTCAATGATTTAAGTGACATCTATAGAATTAAATAACAAGCTAATGTAAGAAGTAGAATTCAAATTAAGGCCTCTACTGACTTCCAGTCTAACTAATGCTCTTTCTTCAACATCATGCAAAATGATATAAGGTATTATTACACCAATTACACTTCAATGAATATCTCTTTCCTTGATATTGAGTTAGCATTCAAAATCCTAAAAATGATCATGGTGTTCTCAGATTTATTAGTTTCAAGAGCCTTTAAATTTTAATTTTATTGAGGATTATAATGATCACACCCCAAACCTTCCAAGAATTTCTATTTATATGAATTAAAAATAGCAATATTTGTCATATTAAAATTAAAAGTCTTAAGATGATAAAGAAAAATTTTGACCTCACAGAATTTATTTATTAAGGCAATGGGGTTGAGGGACTTGCCCAAGGCTACAGAGATAGGCAATTATTAAGTGTCTGAGGTCAGATTTGAACTCGGGTCCTCCTGACTCCAGGGCCGGTGCTCTATTCACTGTGCCACATAACTGCCCGGACCATTTTTTTTTTTTTTGACAAGGCAAATGGGGTTAAGTGGCTGGCCCAAGGCCACACAGCTAGGTAATTGTTAAGTGTCTGAGGTCAGAGTTGAACTCAGGTACTCCTGACTCCAAGGCTGGTGCTCTATCCCCTGTGCCACCTAGCCACCCCTGCCAGACCATTCTTAAAAAACCACTGTAATAGAGGGAAAAGTGCTAGAATTTCAGTGAAAATTCAAACAACTGAATCTTTTCTCTGCCACTCACCAATTATATGATCTGGTTTAGTAAAACTGTTTTTTCCCCTTTTTCTTTTTTTTTTCCTTCTGTATTTCATCCTACAGCTCACTTTCCAACAATATATTTTTATAATGCAGAAATAGAGACTCCACATATTAGAAGAGACTTCCAGGATCATTTAGTCCTATCCATAATTGATAGAGAATCTCCTCTACAACACATATAGAAAGCAGTGAGTTAGTCTTGCCTCTAAGACTTCTAGTGTAGGGTATCCTGGGAAAGCCCATTGTACTTTGGACAGATTTAGTTTTGAAGAATATTTCCTTTATATTAAAACTCTTTCACTTATCCATTGCTTTCTAGTAACATCTTTCTGAAGCCATGCAGAACAAATTTTACACTTGACAAACTTTCAAATTCTTTAAAACTTCCATAAAATATTTTCTTCTTTAGTTCAAACATATCTATATTTTTTCTTAGGAAAAAAAAATACTTAAAAAACCTAGAAAATATTCAAACATTATATATATATATATATATATATATATATATATATATAAAGAAGATTCTATATGAAATCAAATCTCAGTTCACATTGCTTGCTTTGCAATATATATATTTTGTGTGTGTGTGTATATGTGTGTGTGTGTGTGTGTGTGTGTGTGTGTCCACGCGTGTGGCAGCTAGGTGGCATAGTGGATAAAGTACCAACCATTGAGCCTGGAGTCAGGAAGACCTGAGTTCAAATTTGATCTTAGACACCCAATAATTGCCTAGCTATGTGGCCTTGGGCAAGTCACTCAACCCCATTACCTTAAATAAGTAAAAAAAAAATTTAAAAACTTTACAAAGCGTATATATTATATACATATATATATATATGTATATGTATATAAACATAAATTATAAAGTTACTTTAAACTTGATTTTCTTCCTTTTGAGATTCACATTTTGTAATTTATATTTGACTTGTTTTTGTTATTTTTATTCCTCTACTCCTCTTTACCTTCTCCATAATAAAAAAAAATTAAGAGAAGAAATAACTTTTTAAAACCCTCTTTCCCCAAATAAATACCAAAAATAAGAGGAAAATTTCACACATGACCATTATGTGTATTCATTACACTTTGAGTTCAATCTCTAGTGCCTTCCATCTCCATAAAGCCTGCCCCTGCTTCAACATGAATACCTTCTTTCCCCACTCTCACCTATCCCTTACCCTACCTTCTAACTCTTTATATTTTATCTTCAACCATTATAAGATTAATCCCATAAGAGAAGGAACCATCTTGTTTTCTTGTTTTCCTGTCTCCAGGAGTTGACATACTGATTTTTATACAATAAATGCTTATTAAATGTCATATTTATATGACATTTAATAAGCATTTATTGTATAATATATATATGTGTGTGTGTATGTGTGTGTGTGTGTGTGTGAGTATGCATGTTTGTATGTATTCATCTATTTGGCTATCTCATCATCATCTCAAATTTTATAGTTTATCTAACTTTTTCTTATTTCACTTTTCTACTTACATTATTTTGTCTCCTACAGCTTTATTTGTTTCTTCTCTATCATTTCCATTGCTTTTATCACTCAACTAAATTTACTGCAAATATTGGCAAAGGGTACTTCTTTGGCTCCCTTCTTTTCTTTTTTTTTTAAATTGAAATTTTATTTTTCCAAATACATGTTATGAAGATTTTTCAACATTCATCCATATGTATATGTATATTTTTGAGTTACAAAATTTCCTTCCTCCTTCCCTTCCCACCCCCTTCCCTCAGTGGTGAATAGTCAGGTTATTATTGTACATACACATTTGTGTTAAGCATGTTTACATTAGTCATTTTTGCTATGAGGAATTAGGATTTAAGGAAAGAAATGCATAAGACAAATTTTTATAAAAGGTGATTGTGGTGCTCATCAGAGTCTGAAGGATTATTTTTTTGCTTTATTTTGTTTTGTTTTTTTCCCCTCTGGATGGGGATAGCATTGTTCATAGCCAATCTAATAGGGTTGTCCTACCTCTCTGAACTGCTGAGAGTAACTGATTCCATGAAGGTTGATCATCTTACAATGTTGTTGTTAATATCTACATTGTTCTCTTGGTTCTGCTCTTTTCCCTCAGCATCAGATCCTGTAACTCATTCCATGCTGATCTAGAGTTCAACCATTTATGGTTTCTTATAAAACAATAGTATTCCATAATATTCCATAATAATATCCATAATTTGTTTAACTATTCCCCAATTGATGGCTATCTATTTGCCACTACAAAAAGCACTACTATGAATATTTTGGAACATTTGGGACTTTTTCAATTTTTTTATAATTTCTTCTAGATATAAACCTAGATTAGATTTGTTGGGTCAAAGGGTATTAACAGTTTTATTGCTCTCCAGAATGGTTGGAACAGTTCACAACTCCATCAGCAATACATCAATGTCCTAATCTTCCCATAATCTTTCCAACATTGATCATTTTCCCTTTTTGTCATCTTAACCAATCTGATAGGTGTGAGGTGATACCTCAGAGTTGTTTTACTTTGCATTTCTCTAATCAATAATGATTTGGGGCATTTTTTTCAGATGATTATATATGACTTTAATTTCTTTATTTGAAAACTTTCTATTCATATTCTTTGACCATTTATCAATTGGGGAATGACTTACAACCTTATAAATTTGCGTCAGTTCTCAATATATTTTAGAAGTGAGATCTTTATCAGATATCCTAGTTGTGAAGATTGCTTCCCAGCTTTCTGCTTTCCTTCTAATTTTGGTAGCATTGATTTTATTATTGCAGAAACTTTATAATTTAATATAGTTAAAATCATTTCTTTTTTCAGTTTATAATGTAGTATATTTCTTATTGTTCATAAATTTGTCCCTTAACATAGATCAGATAGGGTATTTTTTTGTCTATTAATTTATCTATGGTGTCACCTTTAATATCTAAATTCTGTACCTATTTTGACCTTATTTTGGTACAGGATGTGAGATGTGGGTCTAGGCCTAGTTTTGGCCATACTATTTTCCAGTTTTTCCAACAGTTTTGTCAAATAGTGAATTCTTATCCCAGAAGCTGATGTCTTTGGGTTTGTCAAACAATAGATTACTATAGTCATTTACTACTGGTTCTTTTGAAACTAGCCTAATCCACTGATCTATTTCTTAACCAGTACCGGGTAGTTCTGATGATTGTCACTTTATAGTATAGTTTTAGATCTGGTAGAGCTGGGCCACCTTCCTTTACATTTTTTTTATTAGTTCCCTTGCTATTCTTGTCCTTTTGTTGCTCCAGATGAATTTGTTATTTTTCTATCTTGGTAAAATAGTTATTTGGTAATTTGATTAATATGGCACAGAATAAGTAATTGAATTTGGGTAGGATTGTCATTTTTATTATATTAGCTTGACCTAAACATGAGTAATTGACATTTTTCTAATTATTTGGATCTGATTTTAATTGAGGGAGAAGTGTTTTAAGATTGTGTTCATACAGTTTCTGGGTTTGTCTTGGAAGGTAGATTCCTAAATATTTAAGACTATCTATAGTTATTTTAAATGGACTTTCTCTTTCTATGCCCTGCTCTGAGCTTTGTTGTTAATATATATACAAATGCTGGTGATATATGTGTTGTTTTATTTTATATCCTAATACTTTGCTTATTTTGTTAATTGTTTCAAGGATTTTTTTTAAAAATGATTACCTCAGGTTCTTAAAGTATACCATCATATAATCTTCAAAGAGTGAAAGCTTTGCTTCCTCATTGCAACTTCTGATTCCTTCAATTTCTTTTTCTCTTATTGCTAAGGTTAACATTTTAAAAACTATACTGAATAGTAATGGTGATAAGGACCATCCTTATTTCACCCCTGATCTTATTGGAAATGCTCCAAGTTTATCCCCATTGCATATAATATTGCTGATAGTTTTAGATAGATACCATTTATTATTTTACACGAAAACTCCATTTATTCCTAAACTTTCTAGTGTTTTTAATAAGAATGGATATTGTATTATATCAAAGGCTTTTTCAGCATCTTTTGAGATAATCATATATTTTCTGTTGGTTTTACTAGTGATATGTTCAATTATGTCGAGTGTTCTTCTAATATTGAACCATCTCTGCCTGTCTGGTATAAATCCTAGTAACAACTTGTTGCAATCTCATTCCTAAAATTTCATTTGAGATTTTTGCAACAGTGTTCATTAGGGAGATTGGTCTATAATTTTCTTTGTTTCAAGGCTCTCTTCTTTTCTATCTCTTCATGCTCTTCCTTGGTAAACTCTTTCATTCCTCTAGCTTTCTACTTATGATCTCTATGCAGATGATGCCCAAATATTTAGTAGTTTAGAATCATTTTTAGCTCTTAATTCACACTTTCAATTGTCTAAAGGATGTTAATATTTGAATATTTCATCTGCCCCCTCCAAAAAAGATGAGCTTATTATATTTTAATTATTCAGTTAATGAATGTTTATTAAGTGCCTACTTTTTGTCCAGTACTGTGCTAGGCTCTTGGAATACCAAGACAAAAATGAAATGGTCCCTGCACTCAAGGAGCTTATGTTATCCCTGTCACAACTGGATTGTTCTTGTTTTATTATTATTAGTGTCATCTATTCACTAAGTCTCTTATATTTGTAACATTGATTTTTGAATTTTCCATCATCCCCAACTCTTTCATCTAATAAACAACTGGGTTATTTTCATTCCATTCCTACATATATCTTGAATGTTTACCCCTCTCTATTCTAAAAGTCCCTGCTTACATTATTTCAATAGTTCTTTTCAAATCTTCCTTACTCCATTTTCTGCCTTCCTGATCAAATCTATATATGTCATTAGAAAAAGCTTTTTAAAATATAGTTCTGGGTCCATTACTTTTTTAACTGAAAATTTTCTCTTGTTCAACATTAATTTTACAAATAGATGCAAACTTCTCTATTATAATATTTTAATATTTTCCTTTACCTGACCTTAAATCCCTCCACAATCTGGTGTCTGATCAACCAATTAATAAACATTTCTTAATCATGTAATATGTTTTGGATATTGAGAATAAAAACTGGATCTGTGATTTCATTAATATAGGGAAATCCTGGCTGTGAACTTCTCTATACCAAAGAAAGTCATCAACTTCTCTTAATTTATAGCATTTAAGAGTATGCTGGAGGTCTAAGGGTTTAAGTGACTTAGTCAAAGTGCCTTAGCCAGTATGCATTAGAAGCAGAATTTGAACTCTGATCTTTCTTGCATCAAGACCAACTCTCTTATTCACAACTGAGTTATAAAGACAAAAATAAAATTTTCCCCATTTTAAAGGAGTCTGTATTTTCTCCAGGAAAGAGTTACCATGAAATTCACTCTCCAATTACCTCCATGTGCCATATATATTGTACTTTCCCATCAAAATTCCATAATTTTCTGTCTCTGCTCTCATGCCTTTGCTGAAGCTGTTCCTTTTGCTCAAAATTCCTTCAAAGTTTCAAGTCTGGGTTACTATAATGTTAACATCAAGTATTTTGCAGAGGATGTGAAAGAATCAGTATTTTGGATAAGATAATGATTTTATCTATAGTCCTATTGGGTTTGACTTGATACAGGAAAATCCTATGTCCAGCAGGCAACTGGAAATCTGGAACTCCAAACTTAGGGAAAATGTACAGGCTTAGACATGTAAATTTGGGGGTGATTCAATGGGAGTTTAATTGACTCTAAATTATAGAAATTGATTTTGTCTTCAAAAGAGTAAAAGCACAGTGAATCAAGGAGGAAAACACTCAGAGTCACTTGCAAAGTGCTTAAAAAGGGAGAAAATCCAGTAAAGATTAGCAAAAACCAATAAATTGAGATCCAAAAAGAGAGAGTGCATTGAAATGTCCCAGAAATCAAAGAGACTTCTAAGTTATAAGGGCCAACAATAGTAGCAAAAGTTACAAGGATAAGGATGGGGGAATAAGGACAGGGGAAAGGCCATTGTACTTTGCAAAGAAATAAAAGAAATGTTCCTAACTTCTAGCAGTTTACATTGATTTTTGAGAAAATGAGGCATAAACACAGTTGTCAAAAGAATTGTTTAATGACAAAAGGATAAAAATTCAATTTTAGTCTTAGGAGGACTCATGACCTGCATCATGAAGACAAAGGTTAGAGGTCTTCCAGTATGCTTTGATGGAAAGTTCTTTTTTTCTTATTTTCTATACCCTGAACTGAATGCTCAACAAAAGAGCATTTTCTCAATCAATAAATAAACCACTATTAGACCTGAGAAACCAACAACAGATGAAACAATAAATAAAACTGTATGCCAAAAAGAAAAATAATGCAAGCTATGTAATGCTTTAATATAGAAATATATCAGGAGAGTCAAGAATGGGAGATGGTAAAATTCTAGTTTTGCTTACTGATCAGTTTATTATAGTTCTACTTTTTAGTTAGAATATTTAGAGTCCTTAGTAATTTCTTAATTGGGGGAAGTGAATCAGAATTCAAGTCATCACCTGAATAAATTGAGCTAAAGCAAGGTTGTCTCTGCAGTGAGAAGCAAGCCAATCAAGGCAGGCAATGATTCCATGTCTTTATGGATCCTTTAGTCCACATTTTCATTATTCAGTCAATCTTGCTTCCAAAGATGGCCCAGAGCCATTTTCTCGCCTGTCACTATCTTGTCCCTCTCAGCAACTGGAAATAGAACTATCCAAGCTACAATTACATCTCCACAGAAAGACTGGAGTCCCAATGGGTAATCTGATATGATTCTAGGATGAATCATACTATAAAATATGTGCAACTGGGAAAATCAACTTCATGCTGCAGCTTTGGCACTGGGATACATAATCACATTCCAGAAAATGTTGGGTGAACTCTGAATACATCATCATCCACAATTATCATAATAATTTATGACAATAAAACCACCTTTCAAATAAACAATTTATTCTATTAAATTACTGTTATATCCACCACTATAGTTTTCTATGAGATAAATGGAAAAAAAGGTTTTATTTTTTTCCTCTTTAAGTTAATGTTATTTTTACTCATGAGGCTTTGGAAGTTTTTCAGGTCCTTGAAATATTGAGGGGTCTTGTTCTTCGGGTGCACACAATCTCATAAAACATATAACCTGTACATGAATAACTATAAAGTTAAATATAATGATCATAATTTACTTTTACATATCATTTTAAGTTATACAAAGTCTGACCACATTATATTGTTGATTCAAAGAGGTGACCACGATTATCCCAAGCACTCAGTTTTGCAATCTAAAAAATGTTCTCCAGTCTTACCTCTCTTTCCACTTGATATTTAATTAGCTGCCAAGACTTTAACATCCCTCACATCTGTACTGTTGTATACACATCCTAGGTCGGGCCAACTTCACCTCTTCACTCAAGTATAGCCTTCTAATTGATCCCCCTCCACATCCTCTCCCTTCTCCAATCTATTTCCCCTAAAAGTTGACATGTGTTTACCACAGGACCTCCACTGTCTCTTGAAAATTTCAGTATCTCACAATTGCCCCCAAAATAAAATAGAAAGACCTCAGCTTGATCCTCTACAATCTGGATCCAAATACTTCTCTCTAGATCCTTATTTCACATTGCTTTTCTTCATATAGTTGATATAATAGTCTCAGTTTGGGGCCCATTTTCTTGCTTTCACATTGTTGAACAAGCCATCTTTTGTACTCCCAAAATATTTCCTGCCCCTTAAGAAATTTCAGCATCTTTCCGCAATGCTGAATTCAGGTGTCACTTTTTCTTTGTGAAAAATTTTATAATCAATGGATATATACCACACACAAAAAAATATTAACAATATACAACAATGACAATAGAAAGAGATAGCATTTACATAAGACTTTAAGATTATAAAGTACTTTACAATTATTATTTCATTTGAGCTTCCCAGCACCCTGTGAAACAGCATGATATATTGGATTGAGGAAAACACAGGAAAACATCCTCTGATATATAAACTTGTTATGTGAATCTGGACAACTCACTTACTTTCTCAGTGACCCAGTCAACTCCAAATCCTAGATTGCAGAAAATGTACCAATGGGCAATGTTAAATAAAAGAGGCTTGCAATATTGATGAAATCACAAGTGTACCTAATATATAAATATTTTAATGTTTTTGAATGTACATACTGCTTTCACTGCTACTTCCAATGCCACTACTATTTCTAATTAAATTTCTTTAACAGTCTTCAGCATTGACTACCCATTGGTTATTAGAAACAGTTCTCATATTTAAAGTTTCAATAGTTAAAGTTTATTGAATCCCTATTATTCCCTTTCTTATGAGTCTGCTTCCATCATTGCAGAAGAAGTTAACCACACAGAACTGACTATATTATTTTGGATATTGTCAAGGAAAAATAACTTTCATTCTGAATCATTTGGTTATTAATATTAATTTGTAATATTCCCTTCTCTGTTAATCTCTTACACTATCTTAAAAAGAAACTCCTTTCAGTAGATTTTAGATGAGGAATGTGATCCAATTTACTCCCTCCCAGGCCCTGGGCAGGGACTTTTATTTTTGTTTACCTTGTAAATAGAAGCCAAACCTAGCCAGCTAACACTATACAGAAAGACTCATGTCTTTGCTCCTTTCATTAAAGTTAGATCTATGGAAAGAGAAACATAACCAGAGATATTCTGATTGCACTGTTTTTTCTTCCTCAGATTTCTGGAGACTTCTAAATCTCATGAAAAGATCACATTCTCAGTTTTTACTTCACCAAGACCCCCCCGCCAATCCAGAGGAGTTGCGATCTCTCAACACAGCTCCTCCGAAAATGCCCATCAGTCAGGAGTACCTTTTGGACCTCAATAATGTGCTCTCAGTAAGACAAACTGGGATTAAAAATGCCATTTTGTCTTTCATCTCTGAGAGAGATCATTAGCTTCAATTTATTTATTATTTTCTGAACTAATTAATAGATTGATTTGTTTTAGTATTTTTGCAAGGCAAATAGAGTTAAGTGGCTTGCCCAAAGCCACACAGCTAAGTAATTATTAAGTGTCTGAGGTTGGATTTGAACTCAGGTACTCCTGACTCCAGGGCTGGTGCTCTATCCAACTGTGCCACCTAGCCACCCCTAATAGATTGATTTTCAATCTCAGAATTTTGTCTTTCATATATTTATTTATATGCCATATTGCTATGATCACAAGAATTCGTTAACTGTTTTCTGCTCAATTGGTGATCAACTGTTTCTAGTCAACTAGGTTGGGTTTGAGAGATATAGTTTAGTTCTATGGCCTTATTCTTATCTTTCCAACATGACAGGATTTGCAACAATTTCTATTCAAGTAGTGTTGCCTTTGAGAAGCCCTGGTTCAACACAATCCCATGATAAACCATTTGTAGTGACAGTAGGACCTAGATTAAAACTGCCTCTAGAAAATTAAAAATAGATAGCATACAAAGTACATGGTGAATATGACCAGGTCTCAATAGGTGACCAATGAAGAACTCTTGAAAAAAAAGTGTAGAAGATGTAATCAAGAGATTTTATGTCATGAAAAGAACTTGGGTTGATCCCATGGAAAGAATGAAGGGTAAAATACCCTAAAAATATCGGAACAAAGAAAGGTCCCTAGTATGTTGGGTGGACATTGCATGTTGAACTTATGGGAAGACTTGGTAGAAATTCATAAATAATAGGAAGTAATGGATGGGATAGTATTTGAATAAGGCTCTGAAGGAAAAATGAAGGTATGGATAATGTTCTAAGCAGACGGAATGGAATTAACAAAGACATGAAACTGGAAATATACAAGGAATAGTCAGGGAAAAGTTGATAGTCATATTTGACTGAAATGTGAGATTTATATAGCAGATCAGTGAGAATATATTGGACTAAGTTGGACTAAGTTGACTGGACTATTCTTAGTATATAATGGGAATTAAAGACTATCTTTTTTAAATGAAGATTTCATATGATCAAATCTATATTTTGGAAGAATAATCTGTTGAGGGTATGCAAGATATGACAAATTGGGAAAAGAATACTCATTAATAGGTTGCTACATTTTTCTAGGCATGAATACCTGGAAGAGGATGATAATCTGAGGGAAGCTAGATGGCATACTTGATCGAATGCTGGTTCTGACATCATTTTCCTGTGATCAAATATGGCTTTAGATATGTACCAGCTGTTTGACCCTCAGTGTATTCATCTGCAAAATGATCTGGAGAAGGAAATGGCAAACTGTTCCAGTATCTTTGTCAAGAAGCTCCTAAATGGGCTCACAAAGAGTCAAACATAAACTGAAATGACTGAACAAGAATATGAGAATTTGTTTGTGTGTTTGTGTGTATGTGTGTGTGTGTGTGTGTGTGTGTATTCAAGGAATATTTTAAAGGAAAAATTAAGAAAGCTTTGTGACTAACTGGATGTAGGAATGAAGGAGAATGAAGAATGGAAAGTAACTAAGCCTTGGAGCCTGGAAAACTAGGAGAATAAAATAAGTAGAGAAATTGAGGTTATAGGAAGTTGTTCTAGAAATGGAACTTCATTTCAGACAGTCTGACTTCAGAGATGACAATGGAACATATATATGGAGATGCCCCATAGGCAATTTGAGAAACAAAACTGAAGCTCAGCTGGGATTTTGGAGATAGAGATACAGATTTGAAAGTCATCAACACAGGAGAGATAGTTAAAACCACTAGATTCATGAATTTTTTTAAATTGTTGAATTATTATAGTAATGTTTGAAAAATCCTGGAAAATACAACATGCTTAAATATTTGAAAAAGTTTCTTTCTTAAGGGAAAAAATGGATAATCTTGAACCAAACAGCTTAAATTGATCTGATTGTTTGGAAATATTACACACATATTAAAGAAATGATTTGTACAATGTAATTGTACAAGGAAAATTGCCTTCTGTGGAGATGGGGAGAGGGTCAAATTGTAAAACTCAAAATAAATAAAATCTTTGAAAAGTCAAAAAAAAAGAAATGATTTGAAAGTACCTAAAAAGTAAACGAATGATTAATATGAGTCAGTGTGGAGTCAAATAGAGCCATTTTAAAATTATGATACTAAACTAGCCTCATCTCATAGCATCTCCTTTCTTTTTCTTTCATTTCTCATCCCTGATAGGAATAAACTTCCTTTCTCCTCTCTCCTTCTTTCCTTGCCTTTTTTTCTTCTTTTCTTCCTTCCTTCCTTCTTTCATCTTTCTTTCCTTTCTCCTTTCTTTCTTCCTTCCTCCCTCCCTCCTTTCTTTCTTCCTTCCTACCTTCCTTCCTTCCTTCCTTCCTTCCTTCCTTCCTTCCTTCCTTCCTTCCTTCCTTCCTTCTGTTCTCTCTCTCTCTCTCTTTCTTTCTTTCTTTCTTTCTTTCTTTCTTTCTTTCTTTCTTTCTTGCTTGCTTGCTTTCTTGCTTTCTTTCTCTCACTTTCAGTTTCTTTCTTTCTCTTTCTTTCACTACTACCTGCATGAGCTTAAGAAAATCACCTAAGCTCTCTTTGTATCAGATTTATATAAAGTGAAAGGACTAGATTAGATATACTCTAAGTTCCCTTCCAGGTTTTTTGATCTATGATTTTAGGTTCTTATGCTACTTGGTTGAAAGGATATAGCCATATATTGCCAAATTTCAGCAAGATACAAAAGCTTTCATTTTTTCCCTCGATAAGATGAAGAAATGTAGGTTGTTTATAGGAGGGTCAAGTGAATCTGATTGAAAGACTAGTCCCAAAGTGTGGTGATTAATGGCATGATCTCAACCCTGAAGAAAATCTCTACCAGAGATTCCCAGATCTTTGTCCTTGGACTTCTGCTATTTAACATCTTTATCAATGACTTAGGTGAAGGCAATTTGTAGTTGACATGAGACTGATAGGGACAGCGAACATGAAGTATGACAAAGTCAGTATCTAAAAAAGATCTTGACGGACTAGAACAATGTGCTGAATCCAATAAGATGGAATCTAAGAAGGGCAAAAGCCTGACAGATGATTTCAAAAAATAAATTGCACAAATACAAGCCAGGTGAGATGTTGTTAGACAACAGTTCATGTAAAATAGCACAGAGCATTTTACAGAATCACATAATTTAGAGTTGGAAGAGACATCTAATCCAAAAAATAAAGGAATCTTTACCATAATATACTGCAGAAATAATCTTCTAAATTCTACTGAAGATATTGGAAACCCATCTGAGGCAACCTACTCCAATTTTTGATTGCTTTAATTATTGGGAAGTTTCAGGATAGCCAATCTTTGAAATTTCCTGAATTTCTGATTCTGTATTCAAAACAAAATATGCCTAATTTCTCTTCTTCAAAGATCAGCTATCATATCTCTCACTAATTCTTTTCTAAGATAAATATCCCCCATTCCTTCAGGAGTTCCTTAAGCCATAAATCTCATTCACCATTATTATTGCTTTCTTCTGGAAATTCTTCATCTTATCAATGTTTTCTTAGACTGTAGCATCCAGAACTGAATATATTTTATGTATTGTTTCATTAAGACAGTATACAAAGGGACTCAACTCTTATACCTAGAAGTTATACTTCTATTTTAAAGATGTGGCCCAAATTCACATTTCAGACATTTGCTTGTTTGTTTGCTTATTTTGCTTGCCTTCACTATTTATTACTTGTAAAAAAATTTTTAAACCTATTTATGACTTTACAATATAGGATTTCAACTTGAGAAAGAAAGAAATAATCATTTATTAAAGTCCCACTATGCTCCTAAAAAACTGTTCCAAGCATGTAAAAACATAATCTTATTTTCTCCATATAAATACTTTTTGGAGTTAATAGTATTATTATTATTATTATTTATTTCCACTTTATAATTAAGAAAATTGAAGCAGATAGATTTTTAATGAGCTAGTAAATATCTAAGAACAGAATTGAACTCAGATCTTCCTGATTCTTGGCCAAGAGTTACATCCACCATGCCACCTAACTGCTCAGTTATTATCTTACTAGGATTTGTTCTGTCAAATGCTTTTTGCATCATTCCATCATCTATTAAGGTATCCTTTCTACTTTTGTGCTATATGCAGATTTGGTAAACATTGCATTCATGCATTTATCCACGTCATTGAATAAAAAAATGTTAAATATCACAGTCATACTGAGATCACCAGAGACATCTTGTCCCAATAAAACACTGCCCCATTATTAACTCGTCTAATTATATCATCATTTCCATATTCTCCATAAGAGTAATTTATTAACTGCTTCATTATGGCTTAAATAAATTATAGCTACAGTATTTCTCTGGTTTTTTATAATTTAGTAAGCCTGTCAAAAAGGAAATAATATAAGTTTAAACTCTAATGATATGCCTTGACAAAGTCATGATGTCTCTTTGTAATTGCTACATACTTTTCTAGATGTTTTACTCATCATATTTTGAATTAGCTGTTCCAGAAATGAATTCAAGTTCACTGGCTTGTATTTTCTAGAGTCTATAACTGGATGATGCTAACTATCCTATCTGAGAATATGATATAAAGACTTTTCAAAATATTATTCTTGCCTCTAAGAGCTGATATTCTAAACTGGGAAATGATATAGCAATACTACATGCATACAAGATACCAGTGTAAAAGTCTTCTCAGAGAACACAAAAGAAATATAAGAATTTTTCACCTTTGCCAATTATTATAAATTCATTCCATTTCCTCCAAGCAGAAGTCTTATTCCTTCCTTTTGATCCCCCTCTTTCCCACAATATGCCTAAAAATACAAAGGAAAAAAGTTCCATTTTTTGTTGTTGGTATATTGTTCTTAGCTTTGCTCTCCAAAAAGCATAACACAATCTCACAGCTTTTGTATGTATCAGGTCTGTGCTGAGCACTGGGGATACAGAATGCTGACCAATATAATAATCAATCCTGAAGGGGTATTTTTAATTTTTTTAAATTTTTATTTAAGGCAATGGGATTAAGTGACTTGCCTAAGGTCACACAGGCAATTAAGTGTCTGAAGCCAGATTTGAACTCTGGTTGTCCTGACTCCAGGGCCAGTGCTCTATCTACTGTACCACCTAACTGCCTCCCAAAGGAGTTTACATAAAATTATGTACACACTTTTGACAAAGTCTATTAGAGAAATGCTTATGAGGGAAATTCCATGATGAAACTTCTTCCAACTTAGTGTACCTGCAGTCAGGGTGGGAAGGTGTATTGTGTTTGTGTGCATGTATGCATGTATACTTATTTGGAAATTATATTCTTGAAATGTTGTCTGGGGTGTGAAGAGGTTAAACCACTTTCCCAGGCTCACACAACCAATATGGGTTAGAGACAGGACCTGAACTTAGGTCTTCTGATTCTCAGGATGCATTTTATAGACTATGCAATGTTGCACCTCAGTGAGAAGTCTATGTAGGGGTGGACTGTTTGGAGTGGGGTGGGTGTATAATCTGAGAGCATCTATATATCTATTTATATAGATAGTCATTTATATATCTCTATCATCTACTAATCAATAGATCTCTTATTTCAAACTCTCTCCAATCTGTTTGTCTATGTATCTATACATCTATGCATCATCTATGTATCTATATATGTATTTGTGTATGTATGTATCTATCCATCTATTTATCTATCTATTTATCCATTGATCCATCTCTATCTCCCCCTGTTATCTGTATGTTTGTCTGCTTTTCTGTCTATCTAATCATCATCTCCTAGAAAATATAAAGCTTAACAAATGGTATTTATGGATAATAAACTGTGTTCAGAATTTTAAAAGTGGGAGAGAGCTGCTTGGATTGCTTTCAGAAAATTGCAAAACAGTGTTACTGATGTAAAGCTTTCCTTAACATAAAGCCAAGGATATCTTTTTTAGTACAAATACTTTACTGTATGATAGGCACCAGTCACCAGAACACCAGCACTTCTGAAATTGAAAATCAGTTTCTGAAAATCAGAAGGAAATGAAAAAGGACATGAGAAGTGTAAGCAGATTTCAAAACAACACCAACTCCTAAAAAAGAAGTCAATGGGGGTCTAGGTGGCACAGTGGATAAAGCACCGGCCCTGGTGTTGGGAGTACCGATCTCAGATGCTTAATTATTACCTAGCCATGTGGCCTTGGGCAAGCCACTTAACCCCATTTGCTTGCCAAAATCTAAAAAAAAAATAGTCAAGAATATTGTCAAGAAGGTATATACCTCAAAAAGAAGATAGGCTGTGCATGTGGCAACAACAATGAATGGTCATAATGCTTAACATGTTTACACAAACACATAATTTTTCTTTCCAACATGACTTTTTCCTTATTAATATTACACAAATAAAAAAGGAAAAATTGCTCCAAATTTAATGGTGCAAATTCCAAAGCCTGAAGATCTGATCCTTAAGAGTAGATAAGAGAAATTCTTATTGATCAGTTCTTCAGGCTTTTTTATTTAGCCTAGTTTACTAGAAAGTAAGACATACACACCAGGCAACACATAGGTATTTAGCTTTTTTTTCACTTACTATAAAGGATGACTTTTTTTTAAGGATGACTATTTTTAAGCTTTTATTAATCAGAAAAAGAAGGAAGATACAACTTAGCCAATGGTAAAACTAAAAGAACACACCACACACACACACACACACACAAACACACACACACACACACACACACACACACACACACACATATATATACATACACACAGAGGCAACAAAAATATTGAATTTCAAAAATTACACAGATGATGATAATAATGGCAAAGACAGCTAACATTAATATTATGCTTTAAGATTTACGAAATGCTTTACATAAAGAAAAGACTGAACTGACATTAGAAGGGCTATAGGTGGACATGATAAATACTTACAACATTTTTATTGCTCTTTGGACATAATTTCATATTGCTCTCCAGAAGGATGAATATGTTCACAACTCCACTAGCAATACTTCGAAGTCCCAATCTTCCTACCACTCTCCAACATTGATCATTTTCCCTTTTTTCTCATCTTAGCCAATCTGATAGGTATGAGGTGATACCTGTTAATTAAATTTGCATTTCTCTAATCAATAATAATTTGGAATATTTTGTATATGATTACACGTAGCTTTAATTTCTTCATTTGAAAACTGTCTGTTCATATCCATTGACCATTTATCAATTTGGGTGAGCTGAAGCTTTAAAACTTTGGCCACGGCATCATTGAAAAGAATCCTTATGTTCCAGATTATTGAATGCAAGAAGAAAAGGAAATGGATAGAAGTGTCATGGAGGCAATGAACATGAACTTGGACAGACTTTAAGAGATAGTGGAAAATAGAAAGGGCCAGCAGCATGGAATCACAAAGAAGACATGACTGAACAGTAACAAGAAAAATCAAGTCCCTTTCAGTTCTGAGATTCTATGTTTCTTTGATTCACTGAATTACTCTTACTATCCTAAAGATATTTTATTTTTCTTTTAAAAATCCTTAAATTAGTGCTTCTGCAACTGAAGAAGAATGTGATTTGACAAGAACAGAGTACAGTATAACTTAATTTGCCACTATATCAGATAATATAATCTAAAACAATATTACACAGGGAGTAACAGAATTCAGTGTACTAGATTTGGAGGTAGAAAAGATGATTTCAAATCCTTGCTTCAATACTTATGAGACCTCAGATAAATTTTCTGTGTTTGCATGTTTGTGTGTGTGTGTGTGTGTGTGTGTGTGTGTGTATGTATTTGTATGTGTGTGTGTCTGTGCTTCTCTAAGTCTGAGTTTTGCATTTAAAAAAGGGGGGTCTTGGACTAGATGACTTCTAACGTCCCTTCCATCTCTAAATCTATGTTTTTATGACATCATATTATTGATTTGTCAAAATGACCTTGAAGCCAATTCAAATGTTCAACACTTTCCCACATGAGCTACTCTCTAGGTACATCTCTCCATCATATTTTATGAAAGGATCATAGATATCCTTTAACTCCTCTACTTTATTTAAAAAAAAATCCTAAACCCAAATACACTCCATATTTTGAAACCTTTTTGTTCAACAGAGAAAAGCAAGAAAGAAAAACCAATCTATACCACTGATAGATCACAAATAATAGTTTTTCAACATTCCATATACCTAGTATTTTCACAAAGAAAGGAAGATGGATTTCTTCATATATTTTTCTGGATCAGGAATTTTACCCATAAGGAAATCATGTCTGTGAAAAGTCTAAGTGAGTCATCTCCAATCATCTACAAAGTAAGTGCTAATTTTAGAAACAAGTTCTTATGGTGTCAAGCCCAGGGTTCTACATTACCAACTTTGAGCATCAAAGGAAAGTATTTTCCTAATTATTTTTTTCATTTTTAAGTCCTAAAAGTCCCGCTCTATTTTTCTATTAATTGTCGGAATCTATAAAGATTAAAAGCCTTGTTAAGACTTACTCAGGAGGGTGTGAACTGATCTAACCATTCTGGAAAGCAATATGGAACTAAGCCCAAGGAGCAATAAAACTGTTCATCCCCTTTGACCCAACAATTCCAATTCTAGGTCTATATCCAGAAAAAAAATCATAAAAAAAATGGGAAAGTGCTATATGTTCTAAAATATTCATAGCAGCTCTTTTTGTAGTGGCAAAGAATTGGAAGTTAAGGGGATGCCATCAATTGGGGAATGGCTACACAAGTTATGGTATATGAATATTACAGAATACTGTTGTTCTATAAGAAATCAGGATCTGATGCTGAGTGATGGGAGCAAAACTAAGAGAATAACGTACGCATTAATAACAACATTATGAGATGATCAACCCTGTTGGATGCAGCAAATCTCAGCAGTTCAGAGAGTTAGGACAACCCTATTAGACTGGCTATGGACAATGCTATCCCAATCCAGAGGAAGAAAATCAAAACAAAACAAAACAAAGTAAAACAGAAACAAACAAAAACCCCTTCAGAATCTGATGAACATACATTTACATTTTTTAAAGATTTCATATATTTCTTTCCCTTTCATACTGAAAATGACTAATCTGTAAAAATGTTTAACACAAATGTGTAAGTATAATATTAATCTGACTGTTCACACTCAGTGGAGTGGGGTGGGAAGGGAAGGTGGAAAGAAATTTTGTAACTTAAAAATATGCATATGCATGTGGATGGTTGTTGAAAAACTTTCATAACATGTATTTGGAAAAATGAAATATTAATTTAAAAAAGACTTTGGGAAGGGGGGAGTGACAAAGAGCTAAGATGACAGAGTAAAGGCCAGGGACTTCTGTGAGCTATCCTCAAATCACTCCAAATACCTTTAAATATGTTTCTAAACAAATTTTGGAATGGAAACCCCACCCTCCCAAAGACTGAGTGAAACAATTTTCCAGCTTAAGATAACTAGGAAGATTTAACTGGGTTATAAGGGATCCAGAGCACAGTCTAAGCCTTGCTGGAGAGAAGCGACTCCAATCATCCAGGAACCAACTTTGGGGTGCCTGGATGAATGGCAGGGGTGGTGGTAGTTTCCAGACCTCAGTTCAAGAATTTCCAAGGACAGTTGAGAAGATCAGCAAGAAAGTGGAGAGTGGAGCCTAGTCCAGCACAGACCTCAGAGAAGACTAGGACTCGGAGGTTGAGGAAGATTGCAGAGGTCTCCTTGCAATCTTTAGGGCAGAACTCTGTAGCTTCACCCATTCTTAGATCCAGGTTGCAGTCTGGGACCTCAGTCTCAGGAAAATGAGCAGAAACACACAAAGAGCTTACTACCTGCAGCAGAGTAGGGCCCTCCTCACAGTTTCAGGACATGTAGGAGTGCTTGTGGTCATCCACAGACCAGAACACAAGTCAGTAGAGCAGTTATAGCCTCTCAAAAGACCTGAAAGGAATTGAGAACTTGAAGATTTTTGGGAGTGGGGGGGAGAAGGTTCTTCCTGAAAACAACTGCAAAAACTCTCAAAAGCTTGGGAATGTGTCCTCTACCCTTGAAGCTGCACTTTTAACTCTTTTAACAAAGAGTTAAAATCAAGTCATGGTCTGGGGAAATGAGCAAATAACAGAAGAAAAAAAAATCTGACCATAGACAAATACTTTGGTCCTGTGGAGGATCAAATTATAAACTCAAAGGAAGTTAAAGTCAAAGCTTCTTCATCCAAATTCTCCAAGAAAAATAAGAATTGGTCTCAGGCTATGGAAGAACTCAAAAAAAAAAGATTTTGAAAATCAAGTAAGGGATGTAAAGGAAAATTTGGGAAAAGAAATGAGAGCAATGCAGGAAAATTATGAAAACTGAGTCAGTAGTTTAGTGAAGGAGATAACCAAAAATACTTTAAAAAAATAACAACTTAAAAACCAGTTCAGGTCAAATGGAAATTGCAGTCCAAAAGGCCAATGAAGAGAAGAATGCCTTAAAAAGCAGAATTGGTCAGATGGAAAAGGAGATACAAGAACTTTCTGAAGAAAATATTGCTTAAAATGTAAAATAGAGTGAAGGGAAGGTGATGACTTTGTAGGCAATCAAGAAACAATTAAACATTATCAAAAGAATGAAAAAGTAGAAGAAATGAATGATTTCATTGGGGGAAAATGACCTGGAAAATATATACAGAAGAAATAATTTTAAAATTATTGGACTACCTGAAAGTCATGATTTTTCAAGAAATTATCCAGGAAAATTTCCCTGATATCCTAGAAGCAGAGGGTAAAATAGAAATTGGAAGAATCTATCAATTACCTCCTGAAAGAGATAATTGATAGATTCTTCCAAAATGAAAACTGTCAGGAATATTATAGGAAAATCCCAAATTGTGGAGAAAATATTCCAAGTAGTCAGAGACAAACAATTCATATATCTTGGAGCTACAGTCAGAATAACAGAAATATTTAGCAGCTTCTACATTTAGGATTAGGAGGACTTGGAAGTTGATATTCCAAAAGACAAAAGAGTTTAAATTACAACCAAGAATCAACTACCTAAAAAAATTGAACATATTCTTTCAGGGGAGAAAATAAATTTTCAATGACATAGTGAACTTTGAGACTTTCCTGATGAAATGACCAGAGCTGAATACAAAGTTTGGTCTTCAAGTATAGCCCTCAGGTGAAGCACAGAGAGGACAGATGGGAATGGCAAATCATGAGGGATTTAATGGTGTTGAAAGTTTGTACTCCTGCACGGGAAGATACTGATAATTCATATGAATCTTCTCATTTATTAGAGCAGTTAAAAGGAGCAGATATAGACAAGGCACAATAATTAGTTGAATTTTATAGTGAAATATAAAATGATGGAATTCATGGGGAATAAAAGAATGTATTGGAAGAAAGGGACAGAGGAGGTAGAATGGGGTAAGTTATTTTACAAAAAAGGCAAAAAAAGCTTTTGAAGTGGAGCTGAAGAGAGGGAAGGTGAGGGGGAGTTAGTAAACCTTACTCTCATGGGAATGAGCTCAGAGAAGAAATAACATACACACTGAAATTGGTATGTAAATCTGTCTTACCTTAGAGGAACATAGGAGTGGAAAGGGATGGGAAAAAGGGGGAGGGAGAGTGTAGGTGATAAAAGGGAAGGAAGATTGAGGGAGAGAGTACTCAGATGCAACATACTTTTGAGGAGGGACAGGGTAAATGGTAAGAGAGAATAGGCTAATGAGAATGGGGAAATAGGATGGAGGGAAATGCAGCTAGCAATAATAATTGTGGGAAAAATATATTGAAATGAGTTTCTCTGATAAAGATCTCATTTCTCAAACATAACTAACTGAGTCAAATTCATACAAAATAAGAGACATTTCTCACTTGATAAATGGTCAAGAGATATGATCAGTTTTCAGATGAGGTTATCACTACAATCTGTTTGAATATTTTTTTGGTCTTTTTTTTTAGGTTTTTGCAAGGCAAATGGGGTTAAGTGGCTTGCCCAAGGTCACACAGCTAGGTAATTATTAAGTGTCTGAGACCAGATTTGAACCCAGGTACTCCTGACTCCAGGGCCAGTGCTTTATCCACTATGCCACCTAGCCACCCCTGAATATTTTTTTAAAACAAAGTCTTACCCCACCTTTGATAGGATAAATGTAGGTTAAAACAATTCTGAGGTATTTATACCTATTGGATTGGCTAATAGGATGGAAGTACAAAATGACAAATATTGAAGGGACATAGGGAAATGGGGACACTGAGGAACTTTCGGAGTAGTGAAATGGTTAAAAAATTCTGTAGTGCAATTTGGAATTGAGCTCAAAGGAGTATAAAACCATGCCTTTCCTTTGGTCTAGCAGTGCCACTGTTAGGTCTTTATTATAGAAGAGATGAAATAGGGGAAGAAAAGAAACTATATTATAGGGATATTTATAGGAACCCTCTTTTGGTGGCAGGGAACTGGAGATTGAAGGAATGCCCAGGAATTAGGAAATGACTAAACACACTGTGGTATGTGATTAAGATGACATGTTGTTCTATTATGGGAAATGATGAACAGGATGCTCTCAATAAAAATCATACATGAACAGATGCAATGGGATTTATACCTCATACAGAATGACAACAATATTACAGGATGATCAACTGTGAATGATTTACCTTTTCTCAGCAAAGCTGTGACCAAAGAGATCTCTGAAGGAATTATGATAAAGAATTCATTCCAAAGATAGAGTTTATGGTGTCTGAATACAGACTAAAACATGTTTTTTTCCACTTCATTTTTTCCTGTGTTTTCTCTTTCTTTGTGGGGGAGAAGTTATGATTACTTTTACAACATGACTATTGTGGTAATGTTTTTCAAGGCTACACATTTTTAATCCATACCAATTAATTTGTGTCCCCTGATGAGGGGAGGATGGAAGAGAATTTCAAATTCAAAGTTTTGTAAGTAAATGTTGAAAATTGTTTTGTGCATTGTAAAAATTTAAAATAAAAACATATATTACAAAAGAGAGAGAGGAATATGGAAGGGTATTGGATCTACATGAGATACTCTGCAGTGTCTCCTTCCCTCTTTTCACTATTTTGTCTTTGATCTTCAAGTCTGGGGGGAAAATAAAAAAGACTTACACTTAGAATGATACGGAAAACATTGCTGTGTGTTACTAATAAAGAGAAGTATTCATAGTGTCTACATATGAATAAAATGATTCAGATAACCTTTACAAACATAGTGGATTCATGGGTCAAAGAAAGTTGTGTTTTATGGGCCTATGAAAGAAAGAGTGAAAAAATATCTTCATAGTCTTCGAGAATTCATTCAGATAACTAAAGTTTGCCAGTTTTGCACAGAGGAATAATTTAATGACAAAATACATTTTTTTTCTTTCTCATGAGATTAGATTGTAGATCAATGACAATGTATGGAAAAAGATCTTTTAAATATATAACTGATTATAAAAATGCAAGCCATTCTTGTGACTTTCATTAGTTACAATGATAGTAATAAACCAAATTATTCTGGCTATTAATTAATGATAATAAAGAAGATTTGGGGATCTAAAGAAGGGGCTCTACTTGGAGTAAAGCTCTGTAATCTACTTCAAAGATCTTATCAGAAATTTTTTTACACATTTTCTTACATTCGCTAGCAGAGTATTAAATATTGCTCTCTGGGAAGGGAAGCCAGGGGCAAACATTATAAATCAGTTTTCCATTTCAAATTCTACTGCTGGATTTTACTTGTGAAACAAAAGATTTGTACGAACAACTTTGTACTGATTGTAAAACTGCATACTGCCAGTTTTTCTAATGAGAAAAACCTAAAGATCCGGCATTCATATTCTAGTCAAAGTCCATAGTAGATGAATTCATGGATTTCAATAGGACAAATGACATTACAGCTCCCCTGCTGTAGGGCTTACTCAAGACAGTCCTATAGAGACATAATCCCTATTGTGCCTCTGAAATTAAAATGAATCATATGTGAAAATAGAGCCAGCAGAGAAGGGCTGTGTAGCTTATTATGATTATTATGCACCACATAACTGTATACAGTGCTTTGCAATAGGTAAATCGTGCCAAATAAAGAATAACGGCTGCTCCGTAATAATTGCAATTTGCAGAATGCCCACTTGCTAGCAAGTGGATGGACTGAGAAAAAGGTTTAGATACATACAAAAACCCAGTTTCTTTCTGAATAGAGAGACGAGTTAAAACTGCTACCATCGATTAAATCCCAACCTAGCCTGGATCTTATGAAAGAAAATAAGGGGGAAAAAAAAGGCAGCAAGAAATGAGGCAGATTGCTGGCCAATCTGACTAGGCCCAAACACTCCTCAACCTTAATAACTAATATTCAAAAGGCAGATGGCAAAAGCCTAAACAAAACTAAGGAAATCCTCCAAGATTTTGAGAACTTCTATTCAAAGCTTTTCAATATCCTTATGACAAAGGAAACATTCTATCACCACTCAAGAGATATGTTTTAAAAAAATTTGGAGCAGATTTTGTTTCCTACTAAGTTTTGCTAACTTAAAAATGCACTTGGGTCATGAAAAAATCTGGTAGGAATCTGAGAAGATTCTCAAACTAGAAAAACCAGATGGAAACCCACTGGTTTCTTTAGGATCTTTTCTTATTAAACCCCGTGGAAATAAACACTGTACCACATGCCCAGCATGCAGATTTTTATGGGGAAAAATATATTTATATATATATATATATATGTATACACACACACTTCATACAGATAGATAAATAAATACATATACATATATACATATACATTCATATGTACATATATACAAAATACATGTAAATTGTTTATATGTATATATGTGTTTGGGCATGTGTGTGTGTGTGTGTGTGTGTGTGTGTGTGTGTGTGTGTGTGTCTCCTGGTGTCTTATCCTAGAGAGAAGGAGAGTAAGAGGAAATGGCAGTTATCACAACCCTTTCTTCCTCTATATTTTTGCCATTCTTCCTTCAGACTAGCTAAATTTCATCTAGTTCAAGGATGAAACAAACAGACAGTCCTTTCTCTTGATCTATATTTGTGTTTTCTTTTGGTTTATGAAAGAGCAATGATAAACTGTAATGTCCAAAGGAGGAAAACCAGAATGGTGAAGGGTCTTGAGTCCATGTCATATAAGAATCATTTGTAGAAACTCTGTAAGGTTGGCCTGGAGAAAAGATTCACTACATGGTATGATCATTAAAAGGTTGTTTTGTGAAGGAGTGATTAAACTGATTTTGTCTGGTTCCAAAGAAAAAAACCAACAAGAGGGAAAAGATGCAAAGAGGAAGAATCAGATTTGATATCAAGAAAAGCAAAATATTTTTAACAATTAGAATTGTTACAAAGTACAATGTTTTTCAGGATGGTAATGGGTGCTTTTTCTTTTTCTGACTTCAGGCAGGGGAACTAGACGATCATTTATTCAATATGTTTGATTGAAGATCCTTTTTTAGATAAGAAATAGATGGCTTCTATGGTCTCTTCCAAATCTCAAATTCTGTAATTCTGTGACTGTAATTTTGACTGCCAGATTTTTGAAATGGATGCCCTATACTTACTCCTTGAATTTCCTCACTAGCTGTTGTCTGCTTATCCCTCTTCCATCTGTTTTCTGCCTCTACCACTCACTCAACTAAAACAATTATGCAAAATGTCACCAGTTCTATGTATGGAGAGAAAAGAAGGAAGAAGGTGGATGATCACTACCCAGTGGTGGCAGTGAGGACTTAGCAACCGAGAAAAAAAAAGTCAGAACAACCCATTCTGTGCAATTCATTTCTCTTTTGATATGTGCTAGCCATCCTTTTTGACTTGATGCCCACTCCAAACCTACCATGATGTATCCAAAAAAATGCTAGAAGATCAAGAATGTCTAGCTTTGAATCTTAGCTCATTCAGTATGAGCTCAAAGATTTTAAGAGTTAGAAAAAGACCTTAGAGACAATTCAGGATAAACTCTTCATTTACAGATGAGGAAACTGAAGCAAGTTTAATAATGGAATTGTCCACTGTGGCAAAAATGCCAAGTGTCTGAGGCAGAATTCAAAAAGAGTTTTTCTGAATTCCAAGTCCAGTGATTAATCCATTTCTTTATTACATATTTGATCTTGACCCAGTTATGTCACTTTCTTGGCCTTGATTTCCTTATTTGTAAAACAAAGATTGCATTAGATTATCTCTACATATCCATCCATCTCTAAATCCTGCAGTTCTAAAATCCCTTCCTCTATAGTACTCCCATGGATATAATAAATCTTTCCTCGAAAGACATCATGTATTATATATATGTACTTATATGTATATGTATAAATTATTTACATATAGAGACATTGGTTCATATAGATATGATATATTCTTTTGAAAAATAGATATATGTACTTAAGTGTGTATAAGCATATACACAGATCTTTACTATCTAACCCATCATGTATTTATATAAAAAAGAAAGAGTGAGAGAGACAGAGAGAACTAAGAGAGAGAGAGAGAGAGAGAGAGAGAGAGAGAGAGAGAGAGAGAGAGAGAATTAGAGAGTCCATTCCTCATTTCGAATCTAAGATCAAACAGTTTTGACTTTTTAGGTTTATCTTAACATGGAGAATGAACAAAGGATTTTCTGGGTGTTTTTATGACTTTCATATATTTTAAGTAATTATCAAAACATATCAAGAGATATATATGGGAGAGATGAGTGATGAAGTAGAGAAATGTGAATTATTTGATTCTCCGGATTTTCTTCTCATATTATGACTCAGTGGTGTTAATAGAGTGACAAGAAAATCACTAACTTGTTGACGAATACCTCTACACCAATAGCAGGAAAGGAAAGACATACTGTCTCCCCAGGTGAAGGGATACCTGATCCAAATTGAGTATAATACCTTTTCAGTGATAGTGTTGAAAAAATCCAGAGACATTTGGACTCTGCAGGACTGTTTTCATGAAACTGTGGCAAGTGCAAAGTAAGTCACATTTTGATCCAAATTTTAATTGACAGTTTCCTTTAATGTGCATTTTGGGGGCTAAAGTAGTGGTAGTGAGAAAACCTCATTATAAACCCTATAAGAATAGACAGTGTGCAGTATTATGACATGTCATTGGATGTTCTGAAGAGGGTTTTGACTGTATCTGTGTGGCTTTGCCTCAGGATAAAAAACCACCCTTTTACCAGCATGTGGGAAAAAGACAGCAGTGGCCTGAAGAAGTACCCTCAGGCAATGAGGTCCCTGTCACCTGCTCTATAGTCCTGTCTTTGAGAAAGCCTTCTTTTCCATTTCCTTTATAGATCTAAACCTTTTGCTCTCACTTTGCCCACCAAGAAAAGCTGACGGGCCTCATTTTTGTGTTCCCACTTTTAAAAAGGGCTCCTGTCTGACAGATTTTCGTGTTCCCAGATTAGTGTGTAGAGATGTTATGACTGGAGAGTCTGCAACAATAAAAATCTCATAATTTGGTCTTGTTTTATAAGATTAACTGAAGACAGTGAACAAATCGGCAATGCCCTAGGTTGAAAATAAGCACCAATGACTGGGTTTTTACCTTTCACTATTCTATTTTCCTAATACCTGGACCAATTTTTACTAAACTGAATTTGCAAATGAGGGTTATGAGGGGTCACTAGGAGTGAACATATAGGAAAGAAGGTAAACTAGCTCATAGGTCATCAAGACTTTACCTCTAGTTTTTCTGACACCTTGAGACAGTAAATTAGTTATTCCTTTTCTCAACTCATAAAAAAGCAAATTGATATTGCATTTTTTACCAATAGATTAGGTAGTTTGTTAAGAAAAAATCAAATGACTTTTGATTAACTGTCTACTTTGTTTATCTCCTCCAACATGCTAAGAAATGAAAGAAAAGCATTTTATTCTTTTTATAATGCAGAAACCTAGGCATAACAGGAGACCATTTATCATTTTCACATGGCATGCAGATAATAATAAATAATAATAATAATAATAACAACAACAATAATAATTTTGATAGCATAATAGCTGACTACATAAATCTTTTTTTTTGGTTTTTGCAAGGCAAATGGGGTTAAGTGGCTTGCCCAAGGCCACATAGCTAAGTAATTATTAGGTGCCTGAGACCAGATTTGAACCCAGGTACTCCTGACTCCAAGGCTGGTGCTTTATCCACTACGCCACATAGCCACCCCTTACTACATAAATCTTAAAGAGTTTTAAAATGTTTTCCATATAATGTCTCATTTGAGAGAAACTAGGACAAAACTTTTAAGTCTAAGACTTAAAATTTCTGAACAAAGATTCATATGGATTATTTAAAATTGATGACTTTTTCTACTTTAGGAAGAGCTAGATAAATTATTACCATAAAATTCTATTGGCACACATCTTAAAATGTTTAATTAATAATATCATTTGTACTTAAAATAATGAAATATGTAAATGCCAATCAGATTTGATAATTGAATATCAAGTTGAGAAATTCAATCAACTCTTTGTTTCATGTTTTTATTTGTAAACCACTGTGCTAAGTGCTATAGAGATACAAAGTTGTATTATACCCCTTCCTCTATTAACTTGAAGTTCAAGTTCAGAAATCATCAACAGAAGAGAAGAAAACTTGGTGAATTTGAAGAAACAATAGATTGATGTTTTTATTTGTCCTTCATTCTCTAGGAGGACTAGGATTTAGGAAGGTGATGTCATACCTGTAAATGAATTGATTTTAAGTGAGGGAGGGTTGTGCAAAGTCACCAGTCTTACTTTCTCCTCCAGAGTCACCTGGTTCCAGGGGCAAGATGTAGATTAGGACAGCCCTTTCCAGGTCTCAGTTTGATGGAGAAATGCTCATTCAGGGAAGAGACAATGAAATCTCAAAATGGAAATATCCCTTAGTCATTTAAAGTTATGAAATGGATACTTGGGTCAAATGTCAAGGTTGAAGATATAGATTGTACAATCACATTCATTGAAATAATAGTTGAATTTACAAGAATCAATAAACTCTCAAAAATAGAGAAGAGGGCTGAGGACTAAAACTGAAGGATTGCTGACTGATGTGGGTAGAAGGAATAGGACTGGTGAAGGAGACAGAGATGTTATTATGAAAAACTATGTTGATGGATCAAAATAGTGTAGTCACATATGTACCATTGTAGGAAAGAATTTCAATAACCCTCTAGTCCAGATTAATTTAACTGTTTCCCAACTTAAATAACTTTGAAATTAGTAAATACAGAACTTACATTTACTTTCTTATATGTTGATCTTATATCATTTCATGTAATAAGTCCTGAGAAGGAACAGACACCAATGTGTTGTTGCATAGAAGCCAAAAAGGACTTATGTGCTTTTAGCTTTCTCCAACCAGTAGCTTTACGAGTTGCATAAAAGAGTTTTTAGATGCTTATACTATTTTCTTACACAATTTTACTCTGTTTCTTTTCTGTTGGGGCAAGTAGATCCCTAGAGATTTATACCTCAATTACTGTGACAAAACATGGGCACTAAAATGGGTTTTCTTAGAGAATCAAAGTAGTAGAGCTGAGGTCATTTTAAAAGAAAAATTAAGAGAGGAAATTAATGGCAAAGTTTTAAGAAGAAACAAAGAATAAATCAGAAATTCTTCTGACTTTTGTTAGTGACAACCTGGCTAGGGAACAGCTTATCAGCCATGAGTGAAAGGGCTGACTAAGTTAAACTACAGAGAACAGAGGGGGCCATTCAATGAGAGGGTTGACTGAGGAAATCTGCAGTCCTGTCAGTAGTTGAGAAAGATTATTCATCTTAGCCACCCTAGTCAGGGGAGGTTGAATAGGTCACCTCTGAAGAATACACCTGAGTTGAAGACCATAGATAAGAAAGAAAAAGTAGGAAAAAAGTAGAAAGCAGATGGGGGGGCAAGGGGGGGTGTTAAATGGAGCTGTCACTTTCTTTTCAAGGCAAAGACTCAATAATTTTGCTGTTCTGTTTGAATGCTGGATAAAGTTTTAGGTGGCCATGAAGATAGCTAGTTTGCTAAATATTAGATGAAATAAAGAAGTCTGTCAGAGAACAACTGAAATGAAACAACAGAAAGAGGTTCAACATCTTTCAGAGATCAATGGAGAGGAAATCTTACTGCAGAAGAGACTCTAGTTGGTTTATAACAATAGAAAAATAAATCAGTATCTGTTCAGAATCACAGGTTTTAAGTTACTCTTTCATGTATGAGTCTATGATAAAAATATTACTTCTGAATACAAGTAGGTGATAAATATTCTTCATATTTTGATGTCATATGTTTGACTCCTATTGCTGGTCTACTCTGCCTATGGGGAGTTTGTATGTATGTGTACAGATGATCATTCAAAAGTCTATAGAAATAACTTTATTATATTTTTATTCAAGAGCTGACTATTTAAAAAATAAAACCCTAAGATGCCAATGAGGACTATGGTTTGGAAAGGAACATAATTCACAAACCACCTTCAACATTGTATGTCCAACTAGGAGTAATGTAGTTGTTATATCATTTTATCATATGGGATTTGTAGTCAGGAAAATCTAGTAGAGTAGAAATTCAGTAACAAATGTATTTTAAGCCTTTGATCAAACATAAGATTTTTTATGGATTTTTTAATGGGTCAAACTAAGATAAGATCATAGAACTAGTACTAGTAGGGATTTCAGAGACTGTCAAGAGCAAGCTCTCATTTTGTAAGTTATTTGCCCAAGAGGTGTTTGCGATCTAGATCCTTTAACTCCTTAGCCTGTGAATTTCCATTGTACTACCTTGCTTCTTGCTTTCTGTTTGTTTGTTATAAATAATATTTTACTTTTGTACATCAAAGAGCCATTGAAGTGTTTTTCCCTGCCCTAGTAATATAATACTGTGTTTAAAAGAAAATAAAAAGCAAAATGAATGTTAAATTCTGAAAATATTACACCAAGAGATAATAAACAATTGATAATTAAGGACTTACCTATTCTTCTGAATCCTAAGAACATTGAAAATGCTTTCCATAAGGATGCAGATATAGTGGAAATAGATAAATTTATTAACTATATGAGGAGACTGACAAAACTATAGTTGTTGCTCTTTTCCCTATATACCAGAAGAGTATTCTTACATTGCAGATGAATTTACAATTGGGGAGAAGACCTAGAAAATGGTTACTACCCACTACATAGAAACTGGAAGAAGCTTCAGTATAATGCAGAAAAGGGAGGTATTGTCTGAAGATGCAGAGGAAAAATAGACAAGGAAGGAAGTTAATATTTGGAGATGGAGATCATACTAGAACCCAAACCAAGATTTTCAGTTCATTAAGTGATGAAATTTCTCGGCAGAATAGTTCTTTGTTGGAGAGGAGTCATTTGAGTCTTAGATTAAAAAAACTACCTAGGTATAATAACCAAACAAATCAAATTTATTTATAATAACCAAATAAATCAAACAAAAGAAATGGAGAGGTGGACAATAAAGGAAATGAATTTTTAAAGGGTGTGAAGTAACAAAATCCAAATGTCATAGAGTTAGGTTATTTATAAATGATGGAAATAACAATTACATCGATATGTTTATAACACTTTGAGGTTTATGAAGCACTTTACCCTATCCACTCTGCCTACTAGCTCCAAAGAGAAGAAACAGGGAGCCAGATTTGGTAAGTGCTATCCATGTGCCAAGCACTGCGCTATGAAATAATTTGCTGTTTCAGCTTCTTTGCAACCTGAGGGAGAGAATCCTTCTGACCTCATAAAGAATAGAGAGAAACAGTTGAAGAAGTTAGTAGTGAAAATAGCAGCAATACCAGAAACAGAATGATTCTATTCCAAAGAAACTCTAGCTTGATATATAACAGAGAATTACAGATACACATGACTAAACTGTAAAAAAGAACCCACCAAATAGATATAAGGAACTAGTAGAAATAGCTAAATTATTTAAGGAAATACTTGATTGAAGAGACAACCAGATGCTCCCTGCTGAGCATGCTTCAGTTGGGTTTCATATATCCAGTTAGTTTCATGCTCACCTAAAAGCCTATTCAACATCTACTAGAAATTCAAAGACTTCTTTTGAAGAGTACAGTTCTGCAGATCTTTCAGCAATTTCCACCATATACTGGAAAAGTCTCTGTGACAGGGAGTACCATTTCCAAAACCTCTTTTCATGTAGGTGCTAGGGAATGATATTGGAGATGATTTAAACTAATTAGTTGGAACTCATGGCGATTCTAATGGAGAACTGAACTGAACTGAACACTAATAAAGATCAATCTTTCCATAAAAGCAAAAGATCAAGTGTCCAGGTTTCAGAAAAGTTTGAAGTTAGAATGTCATTAGCAGATAAAAATGGAGAGGTAGAATTGTCTTATGTTTATAGCTTTCATCACTCACAGGGTGATGTGTTGACTCACATGTGAATTAGATTTAAGTGGGGCAGAGTTGCACAAAGTGGTCAACCTCACTCCCTCTTCAAGAATCAAATAAGTCCAATGTCAAGACAAAAGCCAAGATGAATGGCAATGGCCCTGGATAGTGAATGACCTAGCATGTTTGTCCTTTATTTTCAAAGAAGACTATGACGTCAGGGAGTTGAAGCCATGACAAGCATGTGAATTGGATTTGAGTGAGGGGGATGTTGTGCTAAGTCACCAACCTCACTTTCTCCTCTGGAGCCATCTGGGTGCAGATAAAAATAAGGACAATCTGAGATGGCCCTGGATGTGGGGACATATGGGTTAAGTGACTTGCTCAAGTTCACATAGCTAGTAAGTGGCAAACATTTGAGGTCAGATTTGAACTCCCATCCTCCTGAATCCAAGGCCAGTGCTCTACCTACTGTACCACCTGGTAGTCCTCTCACCTTGGTATATTTGATGCCTGACCAAATGCTAATTTGTCCTTATCTAACTGTTCTAATAGAAGTTCTTACATGCTTAGAACAGACCTATCCCTAATTTACTGATTGGTTTGAGGTTTGTCAGTTACTTTCAATCTGGTATAATCTGTCTCTCAAGATAGTTTTACCAAAGTGTGGCAAATTAGTAACCCCCCCCAATCATCTTCTTTTTAAAAAAAAAATATTTATTTAAGGCAATGGGGTTAAGAGTGACTTGCCCAAGATCACACAGCTAGGCAATTAAGTGTCCGAGGTTGGATCTGAACTCAGGTTCTCCTTACTCCAGGGCAGGTCCTCTATCCACTGTTCCACCTAGCTACCTCCCAATCATCTCCTTATGGTTAAATAATGCACGAAGCAATTTGGAATCTGACTGGGAATTTGAGTCTTTCCCTTGTTTATAAGTAATTATCATCATCATCATATTCATAGTCATGAAAAATATTTATTTAAAAGCTGCAATATGTATGACATTTTACTAGAAACTTTGGATATTGCAGAATATGCAGAATATCTGATTCCTGTCAACAAAACAAATGCTTAAAACCATAGTGAAGACTGAAAAGGCTCATATAGGTTGTATCTAATAAAGAAATGAGACTTCTTAAAATGTTTGTTGCTCAATCATGTCTGATTCTTTGTGATTTCCTAGCTTAGTACTCTATTCACTGTAACACCAAGTTACCTCTCCTTCAAATGTGTATAAGTAATGTGTATTGTTTTTCATAGTTACCTCAAGAATACATTCACAAAAAAACAAAGAAGGAAAATTCATTCAATAAACATGTCTGAAATCTTGAACAAAGACATTACTCTATTCATTTTCTCATTTATTCAAATGAACAGATATTCATGCTTTGTGGGAGATTACATGTTATTGTAGGAATAATCCATATGCACATGACAATCCAATCAGATCTAGCTACATAGTCCTAGTTTCTTTCCATGGTGATTCTAAAGTAATGAACTAAGTGTTGAGAAGAATATTGACAAAACAAGGGACTTTAGAAGAATAATGGTTTTGTTAGTTTTTTGTTTTTAAGGTGTGGAGAAGGAAAAGACAATGAGTTTTATTTTGAATGCTGTGTCACTAACAAATATTTCCAACTTAATGCCTGGTAGGCCTGATAAGAACAGATCTAATTATATTTCCCCAACTCCTTCCTTAATTCTAATTTTTCTGTTTCTGTGGAAGGCACCAATCCCTTTTCTGCTACTCTAGGAATCATCCTCAACTCTTTATTTTCCTTCATCTCCTATAACCAGTCAATGGTAAAATTTTGTTGCTTTTATCTCCAGACATTAAGGATCCTAGAAAGGATCTCAGAGTCCATCTAGTTAAAAACACTGGGAAACAGATGGGAAACTGAAATCTAGGGCCTTTTCCCCATCATGCACCTAAATGAATATCAGAGGTAGAACTTGAAAACAGGTCCCTCTGACTCCAGAGATCTCTTTCAGAGCAACTTCCTTTTTGTTTCCACTCCTATAGCATTTTTTATTTTTTTTGGCCGGGGGGGGGGGGGGTGTTGTGAGGCAATGGGGTGAAGTAATTTGCACAAGGTCACATTAGTAACAATCAAGTGTCTGATTTCAGATTTGAACTTAGGTCCTCCTGAATCCCTCCTGAATCCCAAATATATTTATATAATTAATTTTTTTTTGGCAAGACAATGGGATTAGGTGACTTGCCTAAGATCAAATAGTAAATATCAAATGACTGAGGCTAGATTTGATCTCAGTTCCTCCTGACTTCATAACTGGTACTCAATTCATTGCACCACCTAGTTGCCCCACCTCATCCATAGCATTTTTTTTTCTTAAAATATTTTATTTTTTCCTCAAACCTCATATTTTCCCCAGCTGGAAAATGTCTCATTTCAATGAAAAAAATGAAGCCTCTTAATCCTCTCCTTTTCCCCATAACTCAGGTGTCCTCTACTGTTACCTTTGTTAGTTCTCCTTGAACAAAGCACAAGCCCTCCTTATCTACAAGTATCTTATTCCATCTCATGGTCTTCTAGTAGACTGCTCCCCTCCATCATCCCTAGTCTCACTAATCTTCAAAAGTTCACTGTCTACTGACTTATGCCTTACTCAGTTTTAAAACTTGTCTCATCTATACCCAGTAACTCTTTCTTTTTGTGACTTAGTCCTCGAGAAGGCCATTTTTTTAGGGTTTTTTTTCAAGGCAAATGGGGTTAAGTGGCTTGCCCAAGGCCACACAGCTAGGTAATTATTAAGTGTCTGAGATCGGATTTGAACCCAGGTACTCCTGACTCCAAGGCCGGTGCTTTATCCACTACGCCACCTAACTGCCCCGGGAAGGCCATTTTTGATGAGTATTTCTCTATTTCCTTTCTTAAGTATGCAATCTGACTTCTGACCTCATCATCAACTGCAACTACTCCTGTCTAAATTTATCAATGATTTTTTTTCAGTAATGTGGTCTAGTTGTTAAAACTAATGTTCTTTTCTTTTTTTAAATTTATTTTTTATTCTCATTTTGTACAAATGGTTTTTTTTTACATTAATAAAATATTCTTGTTTACATGTAAACAAAATACCCCTCCTCCCCCATGAATATAGATAGACTTGTTTGGGTGAAAAAAATAAAGGGGAGAGGAAAAAAATTACAATAAAAAAATAATAATAGTAATAATTGTAGGTATGGCCAGGTGGCGCAATGGATGAATCAACAGCCCTGGAGCCACGAGCACCCAAGTCCACATCCAGCCTGGTAAACCCAACAATCACCCAGCCATATGACATGCAAGCCACCCGATCCCCACTGCCCTGCAAAAACCAAAAAAAAAAAAAAAAAGAAAGGAAAAAAAAGACCCAAAATAAAATAAAATAGTAATGATAGTAGGAGTGGCTGGGTGGCAGACAGAGCATTGGCCCTTGAGCCAGGAGCACCTGGGTCCAAATCTGGCCCCAGACACCCAAAGATCACCTCGCTATGTGGCCCCAGGCAGGCCATCCAGCCCTACTTGCCCTGCACCCTCCCCCAAATAATCATAACAAAAAATGTGCTTGAGTTTTTGTTCCAACACCAACAACTCTGTCATGGGTGGATCTCATTCTTTATGATAAGTCCATCACAAAAGTTATTTCTCCTTTTTTCCACCTTTGCCATTGCTGATCCCAACTCCCTCCTTTCTTATTTCTCCACTACCATGTATTCTATTTTCACTCTCCTTTCACTATGACTCTGCTGTAGGGTCGCTGAGTGGCACAGCAGACAGATCCCTGGTCCCGGGGCCAAGAAGCCCTGAGCCCCCATACCACCCCTTAGGCCCAGAATCCACCTGGCCCTGTGATCCTGGGCAGGCCTTCCATTCCCAGCCCCTTGCAAGAAGTAAGAAAGAAAATGTGTTATATCTGGCCACTCTCCCCCCATGGTCCATCCTCTCCTCCTTTATTCACATCCCCACCCCTTCCCCCTGCTCCCCCCTCCTTCTTACTCCAGATGTCTATACCCCATTGAGTATATTTGCTGTTTCCTCTCCTAGCCATCTCTGATGACAGCAAAGGTTCCCTCATTCCCCCTTGCCTCCCCCATTCCATATCATTGCAATAGCTCATTGTAATAAAAAAAAATCTTATGTGAAATATCTTGGACTATTCCCCCTCTCCTTTTTCTTTCTCCCATTCCATTTCCCTTTTTTTTCCTATTGACTCCATTTTTACACCATATTTTATCTTCGAATTCAGCTTTCTCCTGTGCTTCAACTATAACAGCTCTCTCTACCTGCTCTATTAACTGAGAAGGTTCATGAGTATTATCAGTGTCATTTTTCTATGCAGGAATACATGCAGTTCATCCTCATATTTTCCCCCTCTCCTCCAATCTCCATGCTTCACCTGAGTCCTGTATCTGAAGATCAAACTTTCTATTCAGCTCTGGCCATTCCAAAAGGAACCTTTGAAATTCCCCTGGTTCATTGAAAGTCCATCTTTTTCCCTGGAAGAGGACATTCAGCCTTGCTGGGTAGTTCATTCTTGGCTGCATTCTAAGCTCTCTTGCCTTCCGGTATATTGTATTCCAAGCCCTATGAGCTTCCAATGTAGCTGCTGCTAAGTCCTGTGTGATTCTGACTGCAGCTCCACGATATTTGAATTGTGTCCTTCTGGCTGCTTGTAATATTTTCTCTTTGACTTGGGAGTTATGGAACTTGGCTATAATATTCCTAGGGGTTGGTTTTTTGGGATCTCTTTCTCGGGGGTAATCGGTGGATTCTCTCCATTTCTATTTTGCCCTCTGCTTCTAGAATATCAGGGCAGTTTTCCTGTAGTAATTCTTTGAAAATGATTTCAAGGCTCTTTTCCTGATCATGACTTTCAGGTATTCCAATAATTTTTAAATTATCTTTCCTAAGTCTGTTTTCCATATCATTTGTTTATTCAATGAGATATTTCACATTTTCTTCTAATTTTTCATTTTTTTGGTTTTGAAGTATTGATTCCTGATTTCTGTTAAATTCATCAATCTTCCTGAATTCTATTCTTTGTCTGAAGGATTTGTTCTCCTCACAGAGTTTTCTTATCTCTTTTTCCATCTGGCCAGTTTTGCTTTTTAAAGCATTCTTCTCCTCAATAACTTTTTGAACTGTTCTATCCATTTGACCTAAGCTGATTTTTAGCATGCTATTTTCTTCAGCATTTTTTTGGATTTCCTTGACTAAGCTGCTGACTTCATTTTCATGTTTTTCCTGCATCTCTCTCCTTTCTTTTCCCAGTTTTTCTTCCAACTCCCTCATTTGATTTTCAAAGTCTTTTTTGAGCTCTATCATAGCCTGGGCCCAATTTATGTTTTTTCTTGGAGTCTTTAGATGCAGGAGCTTGAGCTTCCTCATCTTCAGACTGAGTATTTTGATCCTTCTTGGGCTCATTTGCAAAATATTCTCAATAGTCTTCTTTTTGTTTCTCTGCTTGCTCATTTTCCCAGCCTGGGCCTGGTTTGGAGTGTTTCTTGAGCTTTTGGGACACTCCCACAAGGGTCTCTGTGTGTGAGGCTCTGTCCTCCCTCCTGGTCTGTGAATGACCATAAGCCCCCCCCTCTGCCAAGGGGCTGATGTGTGTGGAGGAGGGGCTGCTGTTCTATGGGGGGGCCTAGACTGTGGTCAGGATCTGAATGTGGTCAGAGTCCTGTTCCAGGGGCAGAGGACAGAGCTCTGCAGTCTCTCTTCACTCCTCTCCCTCAGCTCAATGGGCTCATGCCCTGGGGGCTCCTGCTTACAGGCTCTGACTGCTTCTGTTTCCTGGATCAGCTGCTTGCTGTGTGCCCTGAGGGCTGGGCTCCATGTGCTCGCTCTGGCAGAGGTCCCCCGCTGTTCCCCCACTTTGTGCCCGGTGCTCCTCGGGGTGCAGCTCAGGAGACTCCCCTGCTGCTGTGAGCTGAGACCCCCAGCGCCCTGGGGCTGCCTCCAGGAGGCTGAGGTTCTTTGGCTCTGGCGGGCCACCCCTCTGGCGGGCTGCCTCTCCAACCCCGGGGAGCAGAGCCTTTCTGCTCTTTTCCAGGTTACCTTGAGTAGGAGAACTGCCTCACTGGGTCCCTTTGTGGGTTCTGTCTCTCGAAAGTTTAGTTAGAGTCCTTAGCTGATGAATTTTATCAGAGAGCACCTAAGACTGGATCCCTTCTTGTCGCTATCTTGGCTCCGCCCTGCATTTTTTTTTAATTTAAGGAAATGGGGTTAAGTGACTTGCCCACAATCCCACAGCTAGGCAATTACTGACTGAGGTCAAATTTGAACTCAAGTACTCTTGACTCCAGGACTGGTACTTTATCCACTGCACCACTTAGCTGCACCCTTCATCTATAGCATTTTTAAAAATCTGGTCTCTTTTCTCAATTTTTATGGCTAACATCTTAATTCCAGAACTTACTAGAAGCCACTGGATGGTATAGTACTAGGTGGCACACTACTCAATCTAGAGTCAGAAACATAGGTTCAAATCCAGTCTCAGACTTTGAATAGCTGTTTGTGTTAGGTAAGTCATTTAATTTCTATTTTTCTCAGTTTCCTCATGTATAAAATGAGGATAATAATAATAATAACGATGATGATAATAATATCATCTATCTCCCAGGGTTGTTATGAATGACAAAATGGTCGAAATGTTCTATTGAAGGCAGAGGTAGACACAAGGTAAGATAGTTGAAAGAGCAGCATCCTGCTCAAAGGACATGGAATAGTAGTAGGTTAAACCTGAAAGAATGTTGGATTTAGAGACAAATACCTAGATTCAAATTCCTACTCTGACACTGCCTTTAAGAACCCAACATATGAATTAATGAATGAATAAAAATATCAACAAGCAGATAAATGAATGAATGACTGAACAAATAGATAAATAGATAGTAATTAATAAACACCAAAACGAAAGGGAGCAGGTTAAAGTGACTGAACCAGTCAATAGTGGACTGAGGTCATGAGTGACTATTCCACGTCTATTCTAGAAGAGATAAAAAGACCAGCCTTCCCCCCCGCATGAATTAACATATTAATAATTTTAAAATTAATGATTTTAAATTCAATCCACCTGTCTATCTATCTATCTATCTATCTATCTATCTATCTATCTATCTACCTATCTATCCATCTAGAGAAGTTTTAAAAAGCAGACTTTAGGGGGTGGCTAGGTGGCACAGTGGATAGAGCACTGGCCTTGGAATCAGGAGTACCTGAGTTCAAATCCAGCCTCAGACACTTAATAATTACCTAGCTGCATGGCCTTGGCAAGCTACTTAACCCCATTGCCTTGAAAAAAAAATCTAAAAAAGCAGACTTTTTTCCAAGCCTAATTATTTGTTAAAAAACAAGAAACTTGAAAGGAATCTCAAACACATTTAGCTTTAACAGTTTTATTAAAGGTCTCTATTTTATGAGGTTTTTGGAAAAAAAAGCTTTGAAAGCTTTTCCTCTTGTGTCTTCACATTATTTTCTTCCTTTTTTCATGGTTTAAGCAGGGATTCTAACTCTCTTATCTATTTGGGGCACTGAAGAAAGACTTCAATGCATGACATGGTCAAAAGTGCACCTTAGGATTAATAATGTACCATGGATACGGGACCTCCCTCACACCCATCAGAATTTCAATTTCACCAGCTATGCTTCCTTATTGCATATAGTGTACCCTAGTGACATGTTGGTGGCTTGATTGTAGTTACAGTATCATTACTTCTGTGGCTCAAACCAGTTTTGTCTCTTTATTCCTTACCTCAACACTGAATTGAATAAAGTCTAGCATTTATGGCATGAGATTCCCTTTAATTTCAAATGTGGAAAAATGCAGAGTCAGCAAAAAAATAAAAAAGTGCAGAATGTATGGAAGAGGATAGAGATTTTTTAAAAAAGTGAGCACAATTTTTTGCTTTGAATTTTTGAGTTAATATTAAAAACTGGATAAAACTGTTCATTTTCTTCTTGGATAAATGCTTTCCACATTGAATGCTTTTTTTATGGCATTGGTTAGATCTCTGTTTGAAGGGTCGGATAACCAAGGGCAAGCATTTTGCAAAATTCTGTGGTATTGTTAGAGAAGGTTGCATAGCTAAGAGAGGTTATGCAAATTCAGTAGGATGTTAGTGTAGCTATAGCTATTGTATGAAATGATGAGACATCACATACATCATGCTCTGGGTATTGACAGCACAATCAATCCTCTTCTCAGAAAAAAGAAACTCAGGGTTGATCACATTGCTCAACTGTATGTACCTCTAACTCTTTCTTCCAGGTTAGTGCCACCCTGAGTTATTGTTGGATATATTTAATGGTGCATACATGCCATGTCTTGAAACCACAGACTCCCTAATTTTCAATACCTGTTCCTTGCTATTTTACAGATTTTGAAATGAGTAAAAAAATATGGCAGCAGAATTAAGGTCTTTCAATCTGACCCATTATTATTTAAACCTACATCTTCTGATTTAGGACAGTGAATATTTAAAACCTTGAAAAATTCTCTATTTTCTTCATTAAAATAGGCATAATGATATGGATTTAATTCACCAAACATTTATGATATACATATATATATATATATAATTCTTGCAGAGCAAGAAAACTAAACTGTGATGGTACCTTGAGAGATTCATAAGATGCTAAAGTAGAAAACTTAATGGGATCTAAGTGTTTTACTTTGTTTTTGTCATATAGAGCATATTCTTGGATGTGATCTAAGATTCCATTAGGACTCCATATGCTTTCTGAGAAAATGTTATTATTTGTCCTCAAATAATATGATTTCTATTCTTTAGAATATTCAATATAATCCTAAATAACTGATATATCTATATTTCAGGAATGTTAGATACTATCCTATTTTTAAAAATGTGGGGACATAAATTTATAGTAAAAAGAGTCTTATTTTTCAAAACCATGTTGGGGGGAAGGAAAGAATGCCATCTTTGCCCACATTGAGTGATACACATTTTTGATACTCAAAATTCAGAAGCCATCATCATCAGAAAAATGAGTTGCTTCTTTTGTACTTATTTCCCTACCTCTTTACATTTGGATAATTTTCCTACATATTTCAGTCATTTTTGTAGTTATTCTTCAATACAAGTCAATCAGTATTTATTAGGTAATTAATAAAATTATCTATTGAGTAAATATTTTGTATTTGACAGTACATCAATCAGTAGGCCATACATCAGAGATATTGAGAGTTTCGTTGAGACCACCACAATATAATAAGTATGGCAATAAAGTATGACAAAAATCCAATTTTTTTTGGTTTCTTTGTGCATAAAAAATTATGCTTATTTAATAGTAATATATTAAGTATGTAGTGGTATTATGTCTAAAAATGTACATACCTTAATTTAAAATTTTCATTACTAACAAATGCTATCATCTGAGCCTTCAGTAAGTGATAATATTGTTGTTGGTGGAGCTTTTTGCTTCAGTATTGATGACTGTTGACTGATCAGGGTAGTGGCTGGTGAAGGTGTGTGGCTATAGCAATTTCTTAAATAAGACTACAATGAAGTTTGTTGCATTGATTAACTCATTCTTTTACTTGAAATTATTGTAGGGTTGTTAATCTAAATACAATGTTACCATGTCTCAGGCCAATGGGGAGACCTGAGGAGATAGAGAGATAGATAAGGGGACAACTGGTGGAGCAAACAGAACACACACACAACATTTATCATTTAAGTTTGTCTTGTCATATGAGCACAGTTTGTGGTTTACCACATTAGTTACAACAATAATACCAAAGATCACCCATCACAATTCATCATAATAGACATAATAATAATAATGATCAATAATAATAATAATAGAGTTTAAATTGTTGTGAGGATCACCAAAATGTGACGCAGAGACAGGATGTGAGCATATGCTGCAGGGGGAAAAAAGTTTCCAATAGAATTCAGAATTGCCAAAAACTAAACTAAACAAAATTTCAATATCTAGGAAGTTCATTAAAATGAGGCATGCTTTTATAGGAGACACAAAAGAAATAGAAGACACAAATCCATCACCTAGAGCAATTTATGTTTTGGCTGAGGAAGCAAGGTTTCCATACATGTTTACAAGATGGAGAACTATGCTTATGTTAATAGAGATCAAAATATGTTCAAGAATTGTCTTATTTCCTTGTTTGGGAATAGGAATACTGATGAATGCATTTAAGATCCTAGTCTTCAGCAGGGGTTGTATCAATTCATTCCAAAATACCAACTTCCAGCTGGTGGAAGATTGCATTTTTAAAAAGAAAGTTTTAATTGAAATCTTTAAGGATTTCTATATCATTATACTATAACTAGCTTAGGATATTGTCTATTAATAAAATGTTGAATGTTGATTTCATTTTAAACTTATTGATAATATAAGTTTCCCAGAATTTAGGAATTTTATTGTGGATGAAACATTTTACTTCAATTTCCATAGCTTTGAACCCCCCAGTTAGAAAAATTTCTAACATTCTGATGGCAGTGGCTAAAAAAGAGTATGATAGTTCAAGATTGACTAATGGGTTGTTTGTAGGGTTCATCAAACCTCTATCAAAGTCTTCTTCCCATGCTTCACTGTTGAAAGGAGAGAGTTCTCAGAGGATTTGCCATCAAACAATCATATTTAATAAATTCTGCAAAGAATTAGAAATGTGCCAGGAATCTTCTAATGCCCAGAAAGAATAGATGAAATCAACATGTTGCATTTATCCTAGTGGCACAAATATCCTAAATATGTCTTCTTCTCAGATTGTTTTCATGTGGTCTTTTTTCCTGTTTCATAAAAAAAGGTAAAATAAACTCCAGTATACCCAAAATGTTTAAAACTTTCTAAGCTTCTAACTCATTTTGATTGAAACTACATAAAAACATATTTGTACACACATATGTGTGTGTGTGTGTGTATAGCAACGTACCAAAAAAAGTTAATATATTTAGAACTAAACATTACTTAGCGCACTGAATGTAATCCCCTGATTTTTACAGAGGAGTAAATGGGGGGGACAAAAAGGAAAAGTAATTTATCTAAAATTAGTATTTAAGGCAGGTTTGAATCTGGGACTTTCTAGCTTCAAGACAAGAGACCTATTCACTAAACCATTAAAACTGATCCCTAACATCTGGGTAGGGTTTGGGATCCCAGTGCAAATTTATACTTGTATTTATACATAGTCAATTACTGGTCTCTATAATTTAGGCAAAAATCCAATTACTAGAAATATTTGAGTAATGAAATAATAGATTATATTGTACAATTTCTGCATACCTAGATGCTAGAAAGATATGTTTGAGCAAAAATCTGATCTTCTGTAAAATAGTTTTGGGCAGTTTCTCAGTCCTAAGTAGAGCTGTGCCCAGGTCATCTGCTTCAAGATGACAATAGAATGAATGGTTTTACACAATACCTTCCTTAACTACAATTTTTTTCCTCCTTTCTCTTTTTTCCTTTCTCCTTTCACTGGCTTCCTACAGTCTTTGAATTCTTGGGTAGGTTCTATGTAGCAGGTCTTAAGATTCTCCTTCCTCAGACCCTAGAAATCACTATCTAGATCTGATTTAACATTTTCTTTTTTATACAAATTTATCCAATTTATGCAAAAATGATACAATTTATACAAATTCCTTGACCTTTGATTGGCCAAAGGAGATCTATAGATATTATTCAAAATTGTTTTTGATTTATTGATTCAGTCAATAAATATTCTTACCTAAATAAAGTAATTAATTTTAAGTGGTTTAGAACAAGCAATGGACCTCCACCTATATATGAACACGGAGACTGAAACACCTGGTTAAAATGTTTTGAAGAAAGAACAATCCTTTCTTCTCTTGGCTTGTGGTTTCTCTGCCAAAGTTTATTTCAAAATCAGAGCTTTCCTGTGGGGGCCATGTATGCTCTAGTTGGTGGTTCTTTCCCATCTTAGTCACAACATCTCTGAGGAAAAGGAAAAGCTATTAATTTGGAAATTTTTAGGGATGCACAAAATAACTTTTTACCCTTAATAGTGATAAAACCATTAAACATACCTCATTATTATAATTATAATTTTATTCTAATCTATTTCCCTTAAAATTTTTTAAACATTTTATCAAACTCCTTTGCTGTTCTTTTTTAAAAACCAGCATATCAGTCTCATTGAGTTTTTAAATCTGTAAAACAGCTTTCTTCACATTATGGTACATCAACAATAGTTTTATAAAGCTCTACACTTGAGGCCCAGGCTATCTAAAGGCATACACAACCACCACAATGTTTCTGTTTCTCCAAAAGATTCTATGAATGGAAAATGAAAAGAGTTACTAAGATGGTTCTGTCTAAATCTGATAGCATGAATACTGGGCTAAGATTCTTTTGGGGGCTTCTGTTTGTCCAAAGTTATAGTGGATAACTTCTTATGACACTTTTTACTGAGCACATTATGGGACTAAGGGGAATTAGTTTTTGTTCCTATATTTGGTAACAACCTCACTAGCAGTGCATACTGGAAACAGGTTTTGAGAGCCCAATTGTCTATTTGGTTGCATATTCTCCTAGGAAATTTGCTTTACTGGGATACCCCAGAGTTGTTCATCTATCTTTTATACATTATACTTTGATGATGTATATTCTTTGATGATAATGACTAAATATTGCATCATAATGGATGATGGTATTTATTATTATATCCATACTTGCAGTACATTGTACTTTTTATTCACTACTAATGGTATCATCACTGATTAGATTTCTTTGCAATTTTTGTTTCTCTTTGTTCCAATATGCTTTCATATATCATAGAAATATCTCAAATCCCTTAATTGCACAATTTTCACACACTCTAGATAGTCCATTCTTTTTTGCTACATTTCCTTTCCTTGAACTTACTAATATAGTTTTTTTCACAGCAGAAAGATTGTGAAGAAACAAAGAAAAAAAATCAAATCTTCCCAGAATTTTAAGGAATGCAATGCAGGCAATACACCTGTATTTTTAATTTCCACAAAGTGAAGTTGCTCTATAGAGAACAGATTTCTGTAATTCATGGTTTTCTGTAAGTGTTTTCTGGACAAATAAATGTGAGTTTCTGTCTGCATTACTTTTAATATGTTTACAATCCATGTAAGCTGTGTGTATTTCAAGAAAAAATGTAAATCCCATCTGAAATCACATTTGGTTATACTTTAATGGAGTAATTCATACCAAACTAATAAACAAATAAACAAACCAGTTTGATCTGTTATACAGATACCACTTAGATGTAAAATGTTTTCATGAACCGAAAATGCATTTTCTGGGAGGAAGTTCTCCTTGTAGAATGCACAGTGAATTTATGTGCACTGTATACAGCATGGAGTTTCTTTTATGTTGCATGTTTCCCTGCCTGATAGCTAAAAGAGGTTAGGCTGAATCTCAGTGGATCAATTAACAGAGGGACCTGTCCTTCAACAGAAGAAGATCTATTTCAGGATTTGCATATCACTGAAAAAAATTACAAAGCTGAGATAAATACAAGCCAGATAATAACTCACTGCAGACTTGGCTTCATTCCTAGATTTCCTTGGCTGTTTGTCCTAATAAAGTGTCTCCATGGCACTTAGGGCAGGAAGGTTATTAGTAGCTGTCAATCAAAGAAAGGAGTATGCATCGGCAGGAGGAGGAAGAGAAGCGAGGTGACATTCATCCTCTCTTCTCACTTATATTGGGTATAAAAGTCATTCAGAGCAAGTGGTTAAAAAGGGACAGGTCTCTCTTCATCCCCATGGAAAAAAGAAAAACCGTCTTGGTTACCAACAATTTAATAATGAAACGAAATACATCAATCATCTTTTTTTTTCTCCCTTATTGATGCTGGAGCATCCATTAATTCCAAGGAATATGAAGGACATATGAAAGAGAGCTTCATGGGAGACTCTTGACTTAGTATTGTTTTCTTGTGTTTTCACATAACATATACATAGCATGGCTTTTTTTCTTTTTTAAAGAACAAGGTCCATTATAACTCTACTTTTTTTAATGTGCTGAACTTCTTAAATGAATGTCAGTAAATGCATTGATAGAGCCTTATGGCAATAGTAAAAATGATTTTTTAAAATCTCATTTAAGTCAGAAACAGTAATTTTTACTTTACTAAGTTGATACTCCAAACCTATCTATATAGCAATTAATTAATACTTTAAAGGTCTTTAATTTACTGTACCATATTCTTAATTAAAGTATATCTACTGCAAGAGCACATCATCTCTATATATGCATATTTTCATAAGTAACAGCATCCATAGAGTGCTAATTGATATCCTGGTCTCCAGACAATACTTTACTAAATGAAATGACAATTATAACCAATTAAAATTCACTTTACATACTACTTCACCTATTTTGTATGTATTATGCATGAAGACAGAGAGTACATTGCCTCACTGCTTAGGATTTCTGTATGTCTGTGGATTGATGGACAGCTCCAAAGTATTCCTTTTAGCAGGGCTTTTTTTTTTAAATGTGGGTCATTTGGGGCCTTACCTAAAATTTATATTTTGGTGTTTCATAGATTAAGGAGCTATTATTTATTGTTTCAGATTAAACATTTTTCTTCTTATTTTCCTAACAAACACCAAGTGTCCTTTTAATCTATTCTTCTTATATGAAAGTTGGTTTTTTTTCCTAATATTCTCCTACCTAATTACACAGGCTATCCTGCAGCTCCTAACTGCATGGCATCTAGCATAAATAGTGTTTAAACCTACACCTTGTGATAATAGTAAAGAGTTAACCTGTTGCTCTTTACATCATTAAATGAAAATAGAGACCTGGAAATTTCAGGCAGGTATTCTGTTGTCAGGACTCAACTGACCTTCCACTACTTTGGAAAGACTCAGGATAAGTCAAAAGAAGCACAGAATCATTTAAAACTTTGTGCAGTTCACAAATAAAGCTCTTCCTTAGAAAGATATCAAACAGAATGATGACAGAATTATTTGAGAAACTATCACACAATGCATGAAGTTCTGGTAAAATGAAGAATTTGAATAAAAATAAATAGAACATAGTAAATAATGATGTTCAACAAGTGACAAGGTCTACCGAGGGAACATATATATCTATTTACTTGTGTTCTTTTCCCTCTCTACTATTAAGCACCCTTCTAGGTAGGAATGAACTTTTCAAATAAATGATAAAAAAACACTTTAAAAACAATTATATATGAAAAAGAAATGTGTGATGAGTAATACAGAGACCTCACCATTGGTAAAATGATATCAGGGAAAAATCTTTAAAATTAAAATCCCATGTCACAAGATCTTCACAAATTTTCTTCTTCTGCACCTTTTTACATGACCTGCCTTATATAGATCTTGTTTTCAACTAATTCCTGAATAACTGTGCAATCAAGTTTTAGAAAAGCATAGGCTTGCAGCTGTAAACTGCTTTCACAAAAACCATTTTGCTAAAGCAAACATAGAAAAGACAAACCAGTTGGAGTTCAGTTATGGCAACATTTCCTTGATTTTGAAAGTTTAATTGCATCCCCTGCAATTAGAGTTTTTATGAAGGGTCAGATTAATTATACAAGAAATGACCACTTTGGTAGTTGGCATCACTTTGTGAAATATTGCCTATAAAATACTTTTATATTTTCTTCTTATTTTATTTAGGATGTTTTTGTATTTCCACGATTTTTTTTAAAAAATTGAATCTAAGATTAAAAAAAATCAAACTGGATTCTTCTTGTCACTTTGACTCCCATTCCTATGACTTCAATATTAGTTTGCTCATTGCCTCTAGATAACTTCAAATTTACATATAAATATGTGTCCTTGTGTGCATATGAGTGTGTGTGTACATATGTGTGTAAAGTTTCTAAGTAGCATTCTCTTTTTATTAAAAACAAATACAATTGGTTAGATTTTTAAAATTATAAATATTTTCAGATTATGAAGGTATACTTATAAAAATAACTTTCCTCTTTCACAAATTAATTTTCCCTCCTTCCTTTCCCTTTTTTTCTTTCCTCCTTCCTTCTTTCCCTCTTCTCTTCCCTTCTCCTTCTTCATATCCTTTCTCCCTCCTTTCTTTATTTCCTTTATTCTTCTCTCCTTCCCTTTCTTCTTTATTCCATCCTTCTTTTCATCCCTTGCTGTTTACTTATTTCTTTTCTCACTCCCTTCCTTCCTCCCACCTTCCTTTCATTTTATTTTCCATGCTCTTTTGCTTCCTCTTTTGCTCCCTTTCTTTCTTTTCCCTTCCTCTTTTCTTCTTTCTTCCTTCCCTGCCTCCTTTTCCTTTCCCTTTCCTCCTTCCTTCCTTCCTACCTTCTTGCCTGTTGATTAAATTTATTTTAATTTTTACTAACAAGGCACCATCAAATTGCTTATAAAAATAATTCTTGCTTGTAAATGAATTCAAAAAGTTTTAAATAAAAATTCTAAAATTCAAAGCTAATATGGTTAAATAAAAGCTTTCTAGATTTCATTATGAATTAATATGATTCATTTAAAAGTATCATTTAATTGACTGCTTCCAGGGTTTTGAATATTAAAGGGGATTGTCAGTTTCTTTTCTCCAAATGACAATTTTCACATTTCTTTCTTGAATTTCAAGTGTATATATTTTTCATTTTAGTGCATTTTAAATACCATTGAATATTTCTCAGGTGAAAAAGAAGGTTGTATAACTTTATTTTGCAATTACAAAGATTGATTTTTCATTAAGTGGAGGTTTTTTCCCCCCCTTCCATTTAGAAAAGTTGTTTTGTGCAGCAAATGAGGTGCCAAAGCAGACAAATGTAACCAACATTAAGCTAGCCAATAGAATTCAACAAACTGTTCAGGTCATTAATATAATTTGTTTTGGCACTGTTACATTTCCTAGTGCTACTCTGAGTAGTTTGCTGGGCACATCAATTTGTTTTCAGCCATTGTGAAATTGGATATTCTGGCTTTCATCCAAAGCACCCTCTCAATTTGCATATCTTTGTTATCATTTCAGGTTCTCAGAACATACTGTGGACTATCACGCCATCTGCACCAAGATCCTCACATCCAAACACAAATTAAAAATGAAACTGTAAAATTTGCAAGGAAACAATACAGACCTTTTATCTCATTCTCCCTCTGTTCATTTTCAAAAGAGAAACTTGCTTGTAGCCAAGCATAGCAAAAAAGGCTTTTATTAATTGGACTGGCATCAAGCATGCATACATAAAATTGTTTATTTTTTCCCTATAAAGGGGTTGCCTGACATAAAAGGGTCTTTGAAGATGACATTCAGATTTTGACATTTGCATGATATTGTATAAATATCAGAGGTAGGAGACTTTTCTGACAAACCAGATGGGTCAAAAAAAAAAATGATTCCATAGATAGATATTAGTCTTTTACTTAAAGGATTTTAGCTTCTCCTCTAAACTGTGAATTATTAGGTAGGGGAAAAAACAAACATATTTGCTACAAATCACAGTTTATTCTTCTTCAGTTCAAGTAAGATGGTCTTGGGAGGTGTATGAAATTGCCTTTTATTTCTGAACCTTTTTTAGGTAATTTAATTAAGATCATAGAGTGTAATTGAATCTTGTCTTTTGAGTGCTATAGCGATTAAATCTTATTGCTGAACTTACTGTTGCCTGATGGAGCTAATTTCGATTGTATGTGTGGACATGGAATGTTTTTGAAGGATGGAAGGGCATTCTGGGTCCTTGTATTCATCAATATCTGAATTATGCAGACACAGCTTGCTTGCTTTCTGTTTATGATTTCTGAATGCAGATGGGGGCCACTGGTTGTAATTTCTATAAAGAATAAAAATTCTCCTAGTTCAATACATAGAAAACTGTACTGGGGGGCAAAGGCAGGGTAGGAAAGTAAAGGGAATTGCTGATATGCAGAACTTCATATGTATTTCAAATGCAAGGAAATAGAATCTTCTTCATCTGATAGTATAATGGAATAGCCTAAATGTGATTAGACATGTTGGCATTTAGTTATCAACCTAGAATCAGCCTCAGTCAGCAGGTACTGCCCGTGGCCCAGTTTACATACATACCAAGAACCCTCTTACTGGCACTAGTCTATTCTTTAAGGTTTAGTGGCCCCAAAATACAATTTTTTGGACCTCTGTCATCATCTGCTAATGTTTAACAAGAGTATCGTGGATGCATTGCTGTAATATGTGCTTAGAAACATGCATCTAGAATATTTAAACTGTACCTGTCCTCTAGTGACTTTCACTCCTGGAAAGAAATAGAAGCAGATTTCTAGAGGTGAAAATTAATAGAGAAGAGGTTTGTATTGGATATAGATTTTGAGACACTAAAGAATTTTAATGGAAGGGGTGGGATTTAACTAAACTTCAAAGATGGACTGAAGAGAGAAATTTGGAAGATAAAAAAACAAGGTACTTTTTCTTTTTCAAATATGCAAACAATATTTTAAGTATACTACAACCAAGTCTACTAACTATAAGACTCAGAATCCCTTTTCATCCCCTACTTAAAAGGTATGGCAAAAATACTGCCCCTTTCCCTTATGTGTTCCCAGATAAAGATCTAGTCATTTCTCTAATAATCTAATATAACTGTTTTTAAGGTTCCTCAACTAAATACTTCATCATTTTTACACTAGTCAGTTTTTTCTTCAAACTTCACTACTTTAGCTCCTCAGTATTCTTTCCTTTCTGATTTCCAAGTGACTTATATGTCTGTTAATACTTGATTCTCTGTTCTATTTTATTTTGCATTTGACCTTTGATTCTTTATCCTGACCTCCATTCTCATTTCTCCTAAAATGTGGATTTTGTAAGGTTAAACTTGTAACAGGAAGAATACATAGGGGCAGCTAGGTGGTACAGTGGATAGAGCACCGGCCCTGTAGTCAGGAGTGCCTGAGTTCAAATCCAGCCTCAGACACTTAATAATTACCTAGCTGTGTGGCCTTGGGCAAGCCACTTAACCCCATTTGCCTTGGAAAAAAAAAAGAATACATGACTAGGGATTAAAAAAAAAAAACCTTGTACTCCTGGTATTGCTTCAAATTGGTATGAGCTCTTAGTACTTTAGGCAAGTTATTTAATTCCTGCAGGTCTCCATTTACTCATCTAAATAATAACTGAGCCTGAATTTGACTGAGAAATCATAGATTTAGATTTGGGAAGAATTGCATTCTTTTCAGTTATGCCCAATTCATGATCACATTTGAACTTTTCTTTTCTTTTTTTGGCAGAGATACTGGAATGGTTTGTCATTTTCTTCTCCACCTCATTTTATAAATGAAGAAATTGAGGCAAAGAGGGTTAAACAACTTGCCTAGGATCACACACCTAGTAGCTGTCTAAAGTCAGATTTGAATTCAGGAAGATGAGTCTTTAAGGTTTCAGGTCCAATACTCTATCCTCGGTGCCAAGTAACTATCCTGTAAGGAACCTTAGATGTCATGATATCTTTCCTTTTCATTTCATAGATGAAGAAACAATGAAATGGTCATTACTTGCCAAGGTGCATTCACCTAGTATGTGTCAGAATTCAAATTCAGGTATAAATTATCATGGCATCTGATCACTTAAGGAAATAGAAGATATAATTTCCATTGTCAAAGCTCATCTTTTACTTTCTCCTCTGATTTTGATATCTTGTCTACTTGACTTCAAATATTCTTTATTTTTACTTTTAAATTGGGAAGGAAGAGAGACAGAAGAGGAAATGGAAGAGATACTTACCCATTTTTTATATTAGCTTTCATCTTTCTTACTGCTGTATTTGTGTTATTGTTATTGCCGATAGTGTTGTTATTAATAAACATGCATTGAATGCCAAAAATATGCTGGATGCCATTCAGAACTTAAAATTAGTCAGAGTCCCACCATTTAAATTCAACAGATAAATAAATATGCATGTCTGTTCTTTTTTCAGCATACTCCACAAAATTCCTTCCTTTTCCTTTTTTTTTGTCTCCACTACACCCAACTCCTCAATCTTTTAGTTCTAACTTTAGATTTCTTCCTCCTTCAGGCTGAGGAATCTGAGTTAAATGATTTAAATGACTACTATTACTGACACTTGAGCTATCTTTTTTCTTTGAAGGGTATCTATCTAGAGTCACTGTCTCTCCAGACAACAGAAGAACTGATCAACCATGGAAAGGTTCTCATCTTCCTTAGCTCCCCCCTTCATTTGGGAGCTAAAATATGGATTTCTCTGACCCATGCTTTCAGGAACAGTGAGGGACTAGATGACCTTTTAATAGTTCTTTTAGGTGTTGAGATTGATCGAAATATGAGTCTGAAGAAACTCATCAGACCAGGAATTAGAAGACTTAGTTTGGATTACCTAGACAAACAGTTTCCAGTATCAGTTCTGCAATCATTTGTAAAATGATGAACTAGAGTATCTTTAAAGTCTATCAGATTCTCAGTCTATGAGAGCAACTCAAGACTATGAAATCTACAACTGTGACAGAAAAGGTCAATAATTTTGCAACTCTATAAAACAAAAAAACTAATTTGAAATTTTCTAAAAATCAAACGACTGGACTGGTATGTTGTTAATATATCTAGAAAAGATGTTAATGCCGATATCTGCTATGTTGTACAAATCATTTCTTGATATGCTTGTCTACCTGTATGGGAAAAGCTTCTGGAAGACAGTGACTAATTTCATGTATAATATAGCATTCTTCTGTAATATCTATGGCAAAGGAAACCAGAGGAGGAGGATGGGGAGAATGACAAAGCAGGAGCAAATTACCTTCAGGTTTTCAAACTCCATTTTTTATAATCTTTTTTCTCTTTACTCAGAAACCCAGTAGCATCATGATTCTCTTCCTTTCTCCATCTTCTGAAAATCTGCTCTCATGAAAAGAGCCCAAATTCAATTTTATTGCTATAAGTAACTAATAGAAACTAAAAATATATTTCACAGGTTATTTGTCTTTTGAGATCAAACACTTAAGTGAAAACAATAAAATTCTTATTGTAGAATGATAAGTTATCTGATAAAAGGGGGGGTCAGTATTTTTGGACAGTATGGCCTTCACAGCATCCTTGTAATTGCACTTTGTAAACCTACCTAACTGGTCTACACATAAAGTCAATCTTGTGCATGTATTCTTATTAAATACTGATTGATGGCAATAGGAAGAACCAAGGTGAATAGGTAAGTAATAAGAGATTTAATAGATAGTCTAGCTCATAGCTTTCTTCTCCTTGGATCAGTGCATCAGTGAGTAAATCTACATCAATGTGACAGACACCAGAATAAGCATGAAAAGAGAAAAAATGTAGCCAATCAACTGGCTTTTTTGCCTATAGAAGTCTAAGACATTAGTTTTATTAATCTTTTCACTGATCTGACTAGTTGTTTTCATATGAGATGTTATGAAAAAGAATTGACAAGACAGGGAGTTAATAATTCCCTGGATAATATTTCCCAGGTCTTGATCACAAATGGATGTCAGTTTTAGGTAAGATAGCAAAGCTCACTTGGAAGTCATTTTACTACAAACTTTTAAAAGTTTAAATAACTTTATCTGAACCAGTTAAATGGTATTTTGATATCTCAAATCAATGAATACATCCCCATATGCAGGCACCATTGGTAGGTATTGAAAATTAAAAGAACAATTAAAAGAAAATTAAAAGCATAACAACATAGTTCCTGTCCCCGAGGCTTTTTATCCTAGAGAAGAAAAATGTATAAATAAATATAACAAAAATAACAATAGAATATCTGTTAGGTCAAACAGAGGCTTCAGAGATAGGAGGAAAATGCTATCACTTTTAGATAAGAGCATTAAGTAGGCAGAAGGGATATTACCTGAGAATATCACTTTAAATATCAAAGTATCACCTTGAAAAATGATGTTTGTCCATCATTCTTGAACAAGACCATGACATCAAGGAGATGATGTCATTACAAGCACATGAAATGGATTTCAGTGGAGGGATGCTGTGCTAAATCACTAGTCTCAATTTCCCCTTCAGAGTCACCTGGGTCCAGTGGACAGATATGAATCAGGATGACTGGAGATGGCCCTGGATGCAAGGCAATCAGGCTTAAATGACTTGCCCAGGGTGACCCAGTTAGTGTCAAGTGTCTAAGGCTGGGTTTGAAATCCTATTCTCCTGACTCCAAGGTCAGTGTTCTAACCACTGTGAAAAGCAAGGCCTGAAGGAGCAACACAGATCATTCCAAATCATGAGAAGGTTGTGCATATCAATAAAATCCAAATTGTGTAATATTCAGTTTAGTGTATTTTCTCTAAGTTTTAAAAGTAGCCTAAATATAAATATAAAACAGCTCACTGTGAAGTGAATAGAGTGCTGGTCCTGGAGTCAGAGAAACCTCAGTCCAAATACGAAAATTGTCAATTTAGAAAAGTGTCAAATTAGATATTTAATAACTGCTTGACCCCTATTTGCCTCAGTTTCCTCATCTGAACATGAACTATAGAAGGAAATGGCAGACAACTCTAGTTTCTTTGCCAAAAATGCCTTCAAATAGAGTTACAAAGAATCAGAAAAGACTGAAAATAATTCAATAACAAATATGAATATAAGTCCATAGAATATAGAAATCCTATGATTTTTGATAGCTGCATCCTCAGCACCTTTCACAGTACCTGATACATTATAGACAGATCATAAATACTAGTTGTATGCATGATTATAATTTTAATGTCAGAAGAAAGTTCATGTAATGCTGGAAAGGATTTCCACAGGATCTAGTACTCCCTTCCCTCCCTCCATCCTGATTTATAGACAAAGAAACAAAGACCCAAAGAAGTTAATTGATTTGTCCAAAGTCAAATAGGCATTAAACTCAGTTCCCCACCTTTAAAAGGGGAATTCCATAGTATCTAATTTCTAGGATTGCAATGGTAAAATGTTTTATAATCATAAAAGTGCTGTGTACATGGTGAGTTATGTTCAGAAAACCAACTACCTTCATGAGATTAGGTTGTTGATCAGTCATTTATTCATGAACCTGTGGTTACTTTGTGACCCTATGGACTAGAGCATGTGGACTATATCATGCCCAATACTGTCTATGGGATTTCTTGGCAAAGATTACACACTTGTAAAGAAAGGATGATGTTGGATTATGGGGAAATAGTAAATATAGCAACAAAGAAATAAGTTGCCAAATTATTGGGAATAGGAAGTGGATAAGGTAACATGTTGAACTGGAAACAGTAATTTTGAGTCAGAAAACTCAGGTTCATATCCCAGTGGTACTATTTCCTATCTGATTTTTATTTTTTTATTTTTTTTATAGGGCAAATGGGGTTAAGTGGCTTGTCCAAGGCCACACAGCTAGGTAATTATTAAGTGTCTGAGACTGGATTTGAACCCAGGTACTCCTGACTCCACTGGGGCTGGTGCTTTATCCATTGTGCCACCTAGCCACCTCTCCTATATGATTTTTAGAAAAAAAATTATTTCCATTTTCTGAATTTCAATGTCCTGATCTGCAAAATATAGTAAATACAGATTAGATGAACTCTAGTGTATTTTTTTCAAATACATTTTGTGGATGTCTTTTTTCTTTTATTAGTCATTTCTGAATATATTATGATAAGGACACAAATTTTAAGCAATAATATCCACATAGAGACTATGAATTGTAATATCTACAATATTACATCAGAATATTCTTTATCTCTTGAGTAATTATTTTCCAGGCCCATAATTAGTTTTTCATTTATTTAGTTTTCAGCCATGTTTGAGTTTCATTTATATTGCTGCCACCATTTTAAATATTGTTTTTCTGCTTATCCTTATATAAGTTCAAACAAACCTTCCATTTCTTATTCTTTCTGAATTTCTTATATTTAACAATTATTATGACAAAAAGTATTCCAGTCCTTTTATGTGTTTCAAATTATTCAACCAATCTTCTATCATTGGATACTTGCTTTGATTCCAGGCCTTTGCTGCCATGAAGATATATATAGACCAGAGGCATCAAATTCTCAGGTTGGTCTGGTAGCCCTCAAAATGTTGATATTGAAGCTGATGTTGTGCTTATTTCTGTTGTTGCTAATGTGGTTGCTGTTGTTGTTGTTTACAAATCCTTGTGACCTTCCTTGTCACATCATTGCTCCTTGATGTTTTCTTGGAAAAGACTACGGGAGTGATTTACCATTCTTTCTCTAGTGGATTAAGACAAATAGAGGAAAAGTGACTTGTCCGGGGTTATAGATTTAAATTTTGAACTCAGGTCTTCCTGATTACAGGGTCAGAGTTCTATCTATCTAGTTGCCTCCAGATTAAAATGAAATTAGGATATGTCAAAAAAAAGGTAAAATTTCAATATGACAGAGATAAATTCAATTTGTGTTTTTCTAAGTTAATATGAGCCCTCCATGGAGATGTTTCTAATTTAGTTTAATACTATTGCTCAAAATCCTATGATCTCACATTTCCTTACACACTGGAGAAATATGCTTCATTTGAACCAATGTTATTCCCCTGAATGACAATTATTTCCAACTAGTAGAAATCATTAACAAGATCTTTAAAGGGTAAAATTTCTTCCATTTAATATTCTCTGTTCAGATAACTTTTTCTAAGCTTTTGGATTTCTATTTGATTTGATATTAATAAAATGAAATAGATCTGTCTCTTGGATGTGAAGGTCCATACCTACATTTCTAATTTGTACTGTATTTTAGATGTTTAACATTAAACGTTATCTAGCAACCCAGTCTCATGCTGGTAAAAAACTCTCATAGAGGTTTCATGTCACTGAATATCTGGCCTATAATTTTACATAAACAGATTCCACTTTGACCAAATATATGCTTACCAAACATAAACAAATTGATGTTAAAGTATAATTCTCAATGGGAAAAAATGGAACAAAATTTTACTTTGTTTTTTCTTTTTCAAATCCAGGTGCATCCTCAGTATGTGTCAGGTCTGATACTTATGTGATTTAGCTAAAATGCAGGTTGTATAACATAGAACTTTCTATATTCCAATAATTATAGGATCATAGATTTTGATCAGGAAGTGATCAGTTAGACATTATAGAATCCAACATTATTATCTGCTGCTAATTTTCAGGAAACTCACATTGGAGAATGGTAAATCCCTTTCCCAAGGCCACATGATTGATCAATGCCAGAGGGAGATTTTCAAGCTGAGTCCTCCTGACTCTAAACCAGAGCCCCAGCTATTACATCATACTAACTGTGATTCAATCAGACCTTTATAATGAGGCTAAGGAGAGCTACAATGTTCACAGCACAGAAATATGTCATATAATGACATAGCTAATTCTACTACACCACAACAATCAAGATAACACTAAAGAAAGTGTTAAAAGAAAACAAAATTATTTGTCTTTTTGCTTTGAACCTTCCAGTCAGAGAAATGAGTCAGAATCTTACACCATATTCTTCAGTGGGAACCAGATAGAACAAGAGAGGAAATAAATATTAATGAAACACCTTGTTTGTCTGGAGTTTATGAAAAAACACCAATTACAACACTAGGTTAGCCTTGAATTGTGAGTGAATTATATTTCAGCAAGGCAGGATTCCACAAACTCACCAGCATAACTCTTCTAGAGTCATCAAAGTCCAGTTGACAAAAGTCAAGACAACTGGCAATAGCCAGAGATACAGAGGGTGACCTTGGAGTCTTTGATGTCTGACCATACTCTAAGTGTTCCAAAATGTGGGAAAACTTGCTTTCATTTGCCATTCTTTAGGAGTGAACATCCCCCTAATTAACTGACAGGTTTGAGTTTACCCTAAATCTTGTTTAGCTCATCAGTTGAGGTTTACTAAGGTGTGGCCACCAGCATGCACAGTTTCTCAGAGTCACAGGTGAGAGAGGGGACACTGATTGGATAGCAAAAGTAGATGAGCAGACCTGAAAAGGAGTCATCACATCTTCATACCAGATACATTAGTCCTCTCTTAACACCCCACCAACCCCATTAAGCATCTACTATATATACCAGACACTTTGCTAAGCAGTTTACAAAATTTTATTTCACTTGATATCACAACCTATGAAAATGGTGTTAGTATGATTCCCACTTTATAGCTGAGGAATAAAGGCAGACAAAGATTGAATGTCTGTGTCTGAATTTGAACTCTAATTTTCTTGATTCCAGGTCTAACTCTTGGATTTCATTTAAACCCACACCACAGAGGTTAAGTGAATGTAGTTTCTATATGCATGGAACCATGCTAGGGTTTGGGATAGATGTAGAGATATAAACTCTGCCCTCATACATACTGTAATCAATGCAAATCTGTACAAAGAGCTCTACCTGCAGTTGGTAACTCAACCTAGTCAGTAAATAAGCAACTGTTAGGCACTCATACACCATGCTAAGCATTGATGATACAAAGAAAGTAAAATAAGAAAAACAAAATGGACCAAGTCCCTTCCCTCAGGAATCTTACATTTTAGTTGGGAGAATTATATGATATTATGTACATACATTATATGTATAAATATAAATAGCTAGAAGGTAATATCAGAGGGAAAGCATTATGGTGAGCAGTGAGGTTCTGGTAGAAATGGGTTTAGAAATGGCCTCTGGTCTAAGTCTCTTGGTCTAAGATTTTCAGATGCAGTTGATAACTATTGCCAGTTTTGTAGTGAACACATTTTTATTCCCCTGAGAGTTAAAAAAGAAAATATTAGCTTCTGGAGGAGCTAATTATTATTAGTATTAACCCTAAGTATGCATGTTCCACTTTCCTGGTTTCAGCATTTACTTTCTTGCTTGGAAGTTGAAAGTTTAACCTTACTGCATTTAGAACTTCTTCTTGTATTTTTGAAATGTAAAGGAAGCCAATTAGCAAGAGTAGTAATTATGCTTACATCTTCAAACATTATACAGTATGTCACCTCTATGCAGTATTTCTTAAAAGGTCACTAGGGATCAGTAAGAAGATGAATCCAAATAAAATTGAGCAGAGTTGATGTGAATGGCAATAAAAGAAGCAGTTTTGAATAATGGTATGGTAGGAGGATCTTCTGGAACATTTCTTCCAGTTCTGTCACTCACCTTTGAGCAAGTCTCTTAACCTCTGATCCTTAGTTTCCTCATCTACAAAATGAAAGGACTGATCTTGAAAAAAACCTGTGATCACATTCCTGTTCCAAGTCTACCATCCTATAAGATTATGGGAGAAATAAAAGTGTTAGAGACAAGAATATAAAGTCAGGAAGTCTGGATAAAAGAAGTGATGTAAGAGAAAGAGCATGGAACTTGGAGTTAGATATTATATTCAAATGGCTTTGCCTTTAACTGATTACTTCACTTTTGGACTAGATAAATTTTCTGACCTTCAATTTCCTCATCAGTTAAAAGGAAGTAATAGTTTATAGGGGTGATTTTTTGGCCTTTTCAAAGGTGTTATTATGACAATCAAAGAGATAATGACATTGAAGGTCCTTGGTATATTGTAAAAAATTATAAAATCATTTTCATCCACATTTAAATAAAGCTCCCCAAATTTTCACATACCTATCCTCCTTTTAAAAAAGTCAACATTCCTTTCTATTTTAGTCTAAACAACCCTGAATCACAAAGAGATTAAGGGACATAACCATTAGTTAATTCACTGGTGACAGAATACTAGAATTCATATCTTATGATTTCAAATCCTGTATTCTGTTCATACATTACTATATTGTTATAGTGAATTTTGCAAATTTTACTGAAAGTGAAAAGAAAATAAATGAGATGGATGTTAAAGAATAACTAAGTTCAAGGCAAAGACTCAAGGGAGGACAAATACACTCAGAGAAAAACAGCTAGTAACAGATAATGTAGATAATTGAATTCATCGAAAAGGATAGGTTTCTTAGGGCAAAGTATGGAACAATATTCAATTTAAAAAATAATCAATAAATACCTATTTCTATATACAAAAGGCTAATATCTTAGAGAATTCATCTTCACTCCACTAAAGTGAGCATGAACAATACATGTTCAATGTTAAAAAAAACATATTCATGAAGACAATAGATTAACATGTTCTTGATGTGCTCATCTTTTAAAAATATTTCTACCGAATATTTTTTTGCTTCATCTTAATTTGCCAGTATTTTCCTCCCCCTGTCCCCCTAGGTGACCCAGAAAGTCATCCTTTTAACTAGAGATGAAAAGGAGAAACAGTTTAGCAAAAGCAGCCAATATATAGCTCAAATCTTATAGCACTTATTTTCAGCAAACCATAACATAATCTGCCACTATTACAAAGAAAGGAAAGAGATGCATTCTCATACTATTTCCTTGATATATATATATATATATATATATATATATATATATATATATATCACACATTGTTCATAGGTGTTTGCAATCTAGACACACATGATCTTTTAATATAGTCTCCACCACAAATATTCCTTATGAATGTCCATTTTTCAGTTTCAGTTAGCAAAACATCTACATCCTTTTGCTTCCCCAAATTCAGAGTTTCAGGAACTAAAAAAAATGTTTTCTAACTCCTCCTTGGATATTATACTCTTCTATAAACATTTCTCTCTTGAAAATAATCAGTCTGTCTCTCAAAAAATATTTCAACTCAACTCCCAGAAGATACCTATTTATACATAAATATCATGATCAGTCAGTTAAAAAGTATTTATTGAATACATAATTTATGCCCAGGATTGTGGCACACTTTTGGTTGGTTGGTTAGTTCTTGTCCTTTGTTATCAAGGAAGACCGAATCAGTATCCTTTTATAGATAAGTTACAGTGTGTCTCTTGGTGGTTGATCAGAGCAATACAAGAATGGTCTATCACAGGTTGGGTGCAAATAGTTATGTGAACACATGGGGTGGGTATTCTAAACTTATGCATCTCATGTTTCCTTTGAGCTGCCTTGCTCATACACACAGTATCTTCTCTGAATAGGGCATGCCAAGCTGGTGGCCCTGTGCCTTCCATGTAGAACAATCAATTCCAAAGCTAAGACAGACCATCAGAGTGTCACTATTTTCTTTCTTCTGACCCCCTGTGAGTGTTTGCCCTATGTGAGTTCTCCATAAAGTAATTATTTTGGCATCCATATTTTTGCCATTCAAGTAATGTGGCCAGCCCATCATAGCTTTGCTCTAGAGTAATGTTTGAATACTTGGAAGTTTGGTTCCAGAAAGAACTTCAGTATCTGGTATCTAATTGTGGTATGTGATCTTCGGATTCTTCCTAATACAATTTAAGAGGAAGTGATTCAATTACCTGGTGTGGCACTGATAGAATATACAGTTTTCATAGGCATACTGCAATGAGGTCAGCCCAGTGGCTCTGTAGACCTTCAGTCCGGTAGTCATCTAATGCCTCTTCTCTTTCCTTCCTAATAATGAACTAGCTCTGGCAATGCATGTGACAACTTCATTATAAATAGGTACCTCCCTGAAAAGTACACTGTCAAGGTGATCAAACTTATCCACAGTATTAAGAACTTTTCCATTTGTTATATCCGATGGTTCCGCATATGGATGGTGTAGGGCTGACTGATGAAGACCCTATGAAGACCCTATGTTTTCTTGGTGTTAATTTTTAAGCCAGTATTAGTACAAACAACAGAGAATCAATACATCCTTTGTTGCACCTCAGAGCTTCAGAAGTTGTATTGAGTGCATAATCATCTGCAAACAAAAAATCATGCACCAATATTCCCTTCACGTTGATCTTAGCTTATTGTCTTTTCAAGTTGAAAAATTTACCATTAGTGTAGTAGCTGACCTTGATGCTGTGTTAGTTCTGATTGAAAGCATTTGACATGACTGAAAATTTCATATTAAAAACATGGAAGCAAGGATACAGTCTAGTTTCACTCCACTGATGACTGAAAAATTGCAAGAGTATCATATACCATCCAGAACCCTGGCAAGTATGTCATCATGAAATTTATATACAATACTGATGAACTTTTCTAGGCAACCAAATTTTGACAAAATTTTCCATAAGCCCTCAAGGAATTTGGTCAGACTGACAAATGTTGCATACAGACCTCTGCTCTGCCCCTGGCCTTTTTCTGAAGTTGTTGGGCAGCATACCATATTTGCTGTACTGTAACTATTTCTGAAGCCAGACTCACTCTCAGGGAGGTGACAATCTTCCAAGTAAATGGTTAGCTTATTAATGAGGATTCTGACAAGAATCTTGCCAGCAGAGAGAGAGAGAGAGAGAGAGAGAGAGAGAGAGAGAGAGAGAGAGAGACTATAACTTTCATCTATATAGAGATGGACAATGAACTCTTAGGGGATTAACCTCCTCCAGCCATATAACTTGGATTTCCTTCCTTGTAAATCTCAGTTGCAATAGAATCAGTACCAGGTGCTTTGTCACATGAAAGGAGCCCAATGGCATTCAAGACCTGTTCTTCAGTTGAAACTTTAGGTAGGGACAAATTGACTTTAACTTGAGGCAAATGGTGATTGACTTCTGCATGAATTGATGATGGTCTGTTAAGAGTACTATGAGGGGCGGCTAGGTGGTGTAGCGGATAAAGCACCAGCCTTGGAGTCAGGAGTACCTGGGTTCAAATCCGGTCTCAGGCACTTAATAATTACCTAGCTGTGTGGCCTTTGGCAAGCCACTTAACCCCGTCTGCCTTGCAAAAACCTAAAGAAAAAAACAAGAGTACTATGGAAACATTTAGCCCATCTCTATAGGATCATGTCCCTATAATTATTTAAGGTGACTCCATCAAGGCATCATAAAAACACTTTGGATTGCTATTATCTACATAAAACGCAATTTCCCATGCCTTCTTATTCAACCATGAATCCCGTATTTCTGTCTCACTTGTAGCTTACTTTTGATGGAATTAAATGCTACATTCTTACAAATGGATGAACTATCCTATTGGTAAACCCTGTGGAATACTTGTTTCTCCTCTCCTCTCTCTCTCTCTCTCTCTCTCTCTCTCTCTCTCTCTCTCTCAAAATTTTACTTATTGGGGCAGCTAGGTGGCACAGTAGATAGAGGACTGGCCCTGGAGTCAGGAGGATCTGAGTTCAAATCTAGTCTCAGACACAAGAATTTCCTAGCTCTGTGACCTTGGATAAGTCACTTAACCCCATTGCCCTGCAAAAAAACCCAAAATTTAATTTTTATTTATTTTATTTTGAACTTATGAAATAAAACAAGCATTTCTATTACATGGTAAAATTTAAAAAAAGATGATCACACATGAAACTGAAAATCTCTTATGTACAACTTGCTATTCCTTTCAAATATATAATAAAATTATCTTGCAACATTTTTCCTTCCCTCCCCTACCTGAGATATGGCTTTTTATTAGCGACTAATATATATATATATATATATATATATATATATATATATATATATATAATGTATAAAATCATTCTAAATTTAATCATTATGTTTATTAGTTCTTTCTTTGGATACAGATAGTATCTTCCTCCACTTTTGATTTTTAGTTAATTTGGATATTTGTAATTGCCAAAAAGATTAATTGCTCAAACTTGTTCTTAAAAGTCTGAGCTACTATGGTATGCAGCATTCTTTTGGTTCTTCTCATTTTACTCTTTATTATTCTATATAAGTCTTCCCATGTTTTTTCCTATAACTGAGCTCAAACTTTCTCCAATTGGCATCCCCATAATTTCTAGTTCTCTCTTGTAGTTGAATAAATAATAGATATAATCTTATGCACCAACTTCAGCAATTTTTCTCTTTGGAACTGATATTTTCATATTTAGATAAAGTTAACCAAAGAAATCAGAATATATATATGTGTGTGTGTGTGTGTGTGTGTGTGTGTGTGTGTGTGTGTGTGTCTACATATATTGTTATACATATATATATATATATATATATATACTTATATATATACTTATACATACACACAAATAAACATAGATACACATGAAATCTCAATACCTTTTGCTATTACTCTTCCTTCTTTCCTTTGAATACTTCAAAAATAGCTATGGTTCTTCAGAACTGGATAGAAATCATCACTTCTCTCAAGCCTAAAATTCCCCTATAGCCATAGTCAGCCTTAGGACAGTTGACGCAGATTTTGTTCTCATCTTCTCTAAGTTATTCCCTCCTATAAGTTCCTACTCCTCCACTTTTGGTACTTTCCTATGATCTCTGAATGCTTTTAATATGCCTAATCTGGTTCTGCCTTCCAGTATTCCAAAGATTTTTCATCTATTATTCCTTCACAAAATTTATCTGTGCCATCTACTCCCAAAGGGTCCTGTTCTGTGCTAAATGGCAGGTGGTTTATCTGATAGCTGAATCCATGCAAATGTCTTGGTGGGTTCTAACATATGTACATTTCTGCAGCAAAATGAATCTTAATAGGCATCTTCTGAGGATAATATCTACAATCAAAGTGACTAATGAGGGGAAAAAAATCATACAATGTAAGGGAACTCAGGTTTAAATACTTTGGACCAATCTCCCTAGATTGTGCTAGAATTATCAGCTTTTTATTTTTATATATAGGGTTAACCATTCCTTTCTAATTTTGGGTTCTCCTAACTTCATATTCATTTTCACTGAAAGATAAAAGGAGGAAATGTGTGGTGAGTATAGTATTGTAGAAACATCCTACTCAGTCTTGGAGGTCAAAGACTGGTGAGCAAAAAAACCCAAAATGATAAGAATAAAGAGTATTCCAGTAGTCCAGAAACTCAATAAATTGGAAAGAATAATTCATTCATACAATGTGTTCTTTTCATTCACCCTAAGGGAGTGTTATCATTTCTTATCCTATACCTTATTCAATTTAGTTACATTCTTAAAAGTTGAATTAAGTTGAAAGAATTGAAGTCATTGAGAAAAGAAGCTTGAAGAAGTCCAAAAATTCTGCAGAGATTTCTTTCAAACTAGGAAAACAGTAAGGCAGTTTCTGGAATTATAAATCACCTCCACTAAATTTTCATGGTAGACATTAATAGATATAATAAATATAATATCAGTCACAATGGGAATTCAGGGGAGAAAAGGTTATGGACACAAATGTAATTCCATGTATTATATTATCAATAAGTTTGCAGCCTATTGACTTATAATTCTGGACATAGCAAATTCACCAAGATAGCAGTTAACAGGTAGTCATGGAGAAGGAATAAGAGTTAGAGACTTTGACTTGATAAAGAAATTGAGCAGAATTTTCGGGTTACATTGGAACTAAGTTAACATGCAAACATGTCAAAAAAGTTTCTGATTAAAAAAAGTTCTATGTTAGAACTCTATGTAGGAATCAGGAAGATTAAAATAGAAAAGCAAATTCTTTAATTCAACCTAACAAAACCAGAGAGTACTGGAAAGCTTTTGTGAGATTATTAGTTTGATAATAGAAATTCTTTGATAGAAAGACAATTCTTGTTCAAGGTAGTACAGCCAAGAGTGACTAAATGACTTTTACAATTAACTTTCATCTTGCATGTGTGTAGGTGTATTATCATGTATATATAATGGCATATATGTCCAAGTGTGTTGGAGTTTCCAAGAGCAGCTAGGTGGTGCATTGGATAGAGCATTAGCCTTGAAGTCAGGAGGATGGGAGTTAAAATCTGGTCTCAACCATTTGACTGTTACTAGCTGTGTGATCTTGGGCAAATCACTTAATCCTGATTGCCTGGCTTCCAGGACCATCTCTTATTATCCTGATTCATATCTGGTCACTGGATCCTGATGGTTCTGAAAGAGAAAGTGAGGCTAGTGACTTAGCACAGCATCCCTTCACTCAAATCCAATTCATGTGCTTGTTATGGCATCATCTCCCTGATGTCATGGTCTTCTTTGAAAATGAAGGACAAACATTATTAGGTTCCAAGGACTGATGAAAAAATTTAATCATGAGGTCAACGAAGGTTCTTGAAAGTATCTTACCTAAAGTTTCATTTATTTCTATTTATTTTACAAAAACTAAAATAAAAAAATGGATTATAATATGAAAGTTAGAACAATGACAAACAATAAATTGTTAATAAAACAGCTTATAAGAAAGCTAGACAAAACCAGATAATGTATCTGAGGTTCCCATCACCTCAGTCTGAGTAATCAAATTACTATTCTAATAACAAATATTGACACATGTCATCACTCAGAGGAGAGTGCTTACTCATGTAATAAAAATAAATACTCAAGCTCTAAATTATTTTAATGCAATAGCATTGTGTCGTTTTTCAAAAGACCTGGATTTCCAGTCAAAGAAATCCTTTTTCTATTGCATATTTCCTGAATGAATTAGGCAAGTCTTTTGAACTTGACCTCTCAGTTTCCAATTTGCAAAATGAAGAAATTAGATGATGTCTAAGGTCTCTTTCAACCTTAAGTTTATGATGTCATAAATGTCAGAATGCAGGAATAATCATGGTGGGAGAGTCAAGTTCAAATCAAAATGGTGAGTGGCATGCCTGGTCCTTTGAGATAGTTCAGTTTAAGGTCCAAATAAAGATATAGACTTATCTTAAAGCCCTCTAGTGAGAACAAAAAAAGGTAGCAAAATTAGAAGCATCTGAGAGACAAATTTCTGATCAATATAAGGGAAAAGTCTTTAATAATTGGAACTCTCCAACCATGAAAAATAGCCTCCAAAGGCAATGAAATACATTTTGCCTCCTCCTTATCCCTATTCCACCATCACAAAAGACCTTTAAGTAGAGGATTCATTAACTCTTTCTGGAGATGTAGTCGGTTTAACCACTGAAATCCTTCTAAGCTTTGAGATTCTGTAACTCTAATGGCTCAGAAAAGGGGTTGTGTGACCCTGACCATGTATTTAATTGAGCTATGATAACACATTTTTCTTATTATCAGGAAATGTATTGAGTTATATTTATGTCAGAACCTCTTCCTGCATACATTGTTACTTCAGCAATGGCTACCTTCCCTTAAGCATTACAACACTTTCCTTTTCTTCCCCCAGAAATGTTTTGGGCAAGTTCTACTCAAGTCATCTATAATCTCACCTCTTTACAGAATGAAAACCTACAGGCTTGATATGAATTCTTTCTTCCAGTTCTTCTAATAAAGGAATAATTTTACTTGGGAAAGATTTGAATAGAGGTCTTCATTCTACTTTGATTCTTGTCTTTTGGTGGACTTTGCTGACACCAAAAGAAATGAAGAAAATGGAATTCTGGGGTTAAGGTTTCTTCAGCACTTTATATCTCAGATGATATTTCCATGCTTATAAAAGCTGTCTATATACAATGGAAACTGAGAGAAGACGACAAGGAGACAGACCTTAGATTACTAAGGTTTCTTCTACCCCTAAATGAGTGCATTGTTTTCAGTTTAGGATGAGGTTTAAGCACTTTTTCATTTCCCTAACCACCTCATTCCTTGGAAACCTAAACTAACCCATGCCTTCCTAAACCCCATCTCTACTGTACTGGGGAGAACAATGGCATTTTACTCTTTATGATCTGTGATAATGTGGTATTTATGTGTTCACCAGTTCAAGGCTATGTGTAATTTCATCCTTGTGGTTCTTGTTCACCTTCCCACAATAGGCAGTCCTTCAGAAACACCCCACTTGTCACAGTCAGCAAACTTACTGTGAAGGTACCCTACTGTCATCCTGCCCGATTTTTCCCTGACCAGTATACCAGAAACAATAATAGGGACTCTTTCTTAAAGCTAAGCCCATGAATAAATTCAATGGTTGCTTAGAAGCCAGCTGATGTATTTTAACCCTTCTTAACAGAAGAAGCTTTATTTAGGTTCTCTTCTAAAATAATTTTTTTCTTATAAAATTAAGTTTGATCTTATCAGTTATTATTGCCACAGATATTTCAGTGTTGTGTGTGCTGTTTTTATTCGGAGTTAACTTCTGGGCTTCCATCTGTCCATAGCAAAGTGTTATAATTTACTATGTCCCCTTAGTCAAATCTGGCAGTTTTCTCATACTCAGTTGTTACAGCACTCCGGCCCCTTCTAAAGAGCCATTTTCTCCTGGACTATCCATTTATTCATACACAGATTTGTGTCTACATGTTGCTGACTTTGGCACTTGACAGTTTTCTGAAGCCTTTGCTAAGTAAATTGAAAATTTGGAAGAAGCAATAGGAAGTATAAACTTGAGTCTGAACACAGAATACTTATATTTCTTAGATAGCTCTGTGGACAAGTCATATTGAATTTCCTTTTATTGTTAGGTAGCTAATTGTTTACAATGCAAGGTGAGAGTCTACCTATGTTCAATTTTATCTATTTCTCCCCCCCCCATGATAAATGATCACCACTGTCTTCAATTTTTATATCATCAAAGTAAACTGTTGATTAGAAAAAATACAGAAGTTTTAATTAGTTAAAACTTAAAATAATTTGGAAACATTAGCAAGTTGCCATTATTCCTCAAATTACACTGTCACTCATACAAGAGAACTAATATTAAGACCCACAAACTGGACAACAATCTACTCAAAAATGTTCATTAAAAGCTAAATTTGAAAACTTAAAAATGTGAAATATGTTCAATAGAATGCATGAATATGCATTTCAGCTTTCCCTTGGTATAACTGAAAATTCATGGTTTTAAAATCACATTTTAAAAATATTTCATCCATATAGAGAAAAGCTCTTTAAATTTTTGATAATATTTTTTAAATTACTAAGCAATTTATTTTTTCCAAATTACAAGCAAAATCAGTTTTAAAATTCATTTTGAAAACTTAGAGTTTCAAACACTTTTCCATTCTCCTTAATACCCTCCATCATTGAGAAGGAAAGCAATATGATATAGGTTATTTATGTGCAGTCATGCAAAACATTTCAATAATAGTCATGTTGTAAATTCCTGTAAACAGAGAAAGCTCAGGAAAAATAAAGTTAAAAAGTATGCTTCAATCTGTATTCAGCTACCATCAGTTCTTTCTCTGAGGATTAGTTGCATTTTTTTCCTCAAAATTCCTTCAGAGTTTTCTTAGGTCATTGTAGTGCTGAGAATAGCTGAGTCATTCATAGTCAATCAACTTAAAATATTACTGATACTTTGTACACCATATATTTCACTTTGCATAACTTCATGTAACTCTTTCCAGTTTTTTCTCAGAGCATTTCTTATAGCGCAAAAGTATACCATCATAATCTGTTCATCTCATTTCCAAATTAATGGGCATCCCCTCAATTTCCCATTCTTTGCCACTAGAAAAAAGCTGCTATAAATATTTTTGTAATTACATGAACTTTCCCTTTTTGTTTTTATTGTTTGGGGGAATATAGACCTAGTAATGGCATTAGCAGGTCAAAGGGTATGCATGACTATTGATCTTTGGACATAGTTTCAAATTACTCTATTGAATGGTTGATTCAGTTCACAACTCCATTAACAATACCATTAATGTTTTCATTATCCCAACATTCTCTCCAACATTTGTCATTTTCCTTTTCTGAAGAAATTTAAATTATTTTATTTTTTATTTATCCAACCAATAATGGGAATATATTTTCATATGGCTATAGATAGCATTGATTAATTTATCGGAAAGCTGTTCATTGTCTTTTGATCATTTGTCATTTGGGAAACAGCACTTATTTTTATAAATTTAACTCAGTCAACTATATGCTTGAGAAATGAGGCCTTTGTTGGGGAAACTTGCTTCAAAACTTTTTTTTCATAGTTACTCCCCCCCACAAAACTATTCTCTCCATTTTTCCATTTCCCCTCTCCTTTTAGCCTGTTCCTTCTCAAAAATGTTTTGCTTCTTACTGACCCCTCCCCCAATCTGCCTTCCCTTCTATCATTCCCTCTTTCCCTAATTTTATGCCCTTCCTTTCCTATTTTCTTGCTGGGTAAGATAGATTTCTCTACCCAATTGCATTTGCGTGTTTCTCTCTCTCTCTTCGAGCCAGTTTTGATGATCATAAAATTCATTTACTCCTCTTCACTATAAAATATTTTTTCTTGCCTCTTTTGTGTGAGATAATTTTCCCCATTCTAGTTTTCCCTTTCCCTTTCTTTCAATACATTTCTATCTCAACCCTTAAGTTTATTTTTTAAATATCATTTCTTCATATTCAACTGATATCTGTGCCCTCTGTCTATATATACTCATTCTAACTGCCTTAATAATGAGAAAGTTCTTATGAGTTATCAGCACTATCTTCCTTGTGTGATTGGAAATAATTTAGCCTTAAATCTCTTATGATTTTCCTTTCCTATTTGTCTTTGATGTTTTTCTTGAGTATTTTATTTTAAAGTCAAATGTTCTGTTTAGCTCTGGTGTTTTTATCAAGAATGCTTGAAAGTCTTCAATTTCATTGAATATCCAATTCCCTCTCTTGAAGGATTTGATCAAGGTTTTTTTGGGTAGGTGATCGTTAGTTGTAATTCTTTCTCCTTAGTTTTCTGATTCTTTAATTAATTTTGTGTTATCCTTACTATGACTCTGATATTTGAATTGTTTCTTTCTGGTTTTTGACAAAAGGTTTGTCTTGAACTGGCAGTCCTGGAATTTGGCTATAATATTCTTAAACATTTTAATTTTGACATCACTTTCAGAATGTGTTAAATGAATTCTTTCAATTTCTATTTTGCCCTTTGATTCTAGAATAACAGGACTGTTTTCCTTGATAGTATTTTGAAAGATGTATAGGCTATATTTTTATCATGTCTTTCAGGTAGTCCAATTATTTTTAAGTTATCTCTTCTGGATTTCTTTTTTCAGATAATTTCTTTGTCCAATGGGATATTTCACATTTTCTTCTAATTTTTTCGACCTTTTGGTTTTGTTTTATTGTTTCTTTATTTCTCTTACAGTCATTAGCTTCCATTTGCACATTTTTAATTATTAAGGAATTATGTTCAACATTCTTTCATTTTCAAGTTTATGATTCCACATTTTTTACCACTCTCCCATCTCTTCCCAAGGCAGCTAACAATCTAGCATGTACCACTGTGTTTAACATATTTCCAAAATAATCATGGTATTAAAGGAGAATTAGGCTGAAGCCAAGCTGGGAAACTCTTGGAGCTTTTTCTAAAACAACTTTAAATGTAGCCTCTACATAGACTGTAAAGCCACAGGTTCCACCAAAAAGAGAGTGAAAAAAATTCTCAAATAAATATAACATGGAGGATCTTCAGTAAAGGCCACTTCTGGATAAAGGAGTGATAATGGGAAGGTCATTGGGCAGCCCTTAACCACAACCCAGAGGAGGTGCCAGCTGAACAAGTCAGCAGCAGGCCAACAGTGACAGTCTCAACCCTAGTTTGGTAGGCAAAGTCTGAGCCCTGGGAACATTGAGGCAACAGATGGGACTGAATTAAGAAGAAATAGGGGCACAGGCAAAGTCTTGTTATGAAGGAGGAAATAAATTTGCATAGGCAAGTATAAAGGAGGGAAGATAGTGTGGAGGGAAATACAGAGTTAGTAAGCTTAACTGTAAATCTGAATGGGTCTTCCATAAAATGGAAACAGGTGGCAGAATGGATTACAAAAAGGAATTCTATAATATGTTGTTTAAAAGAAACACCTTTGAAACATACACAGGGTAAAGGTAAAAGCCTGTTGCAAAATATATTATGCTTTAGCAGAAGTAAAAGAATCAAGGGTAGCAATCCTGATCTCAGCCAAAGCCAAAGCAAAAATAGATCTCATTAAAAGAGACAAAGAAGGAAACTACATTTTCTTAAAAGATATCTTAGGCAATGAAACAATATCATTATTAAGCATAAACACCAAGTGATATAGTATCTAACTACTTAGTAAAGAAGTTGAATGGATTACAGGGAGATATAAACATCAAAACAATGCTGAGGGAACTCAACCTCCCTCTCTCAGAGTTAGATAAATATAAACATGAAATAAATAAGAAAGAAGTTAAGAAGATAAATGGAATTTAGAAAGTTTAGAAATGATAGACCTCTGGAAAAAAATTGAATGGGGAAAGAAAGGAAGATACCTATTTCTCTGCAGTACATGTTACCTATATTAAATTTGACATGTACTAGGGCACAAATACTTCACAATGAAATGCATAAAGGCAGAAATAGTAAATATATCCTTTTCAGACCATCATACGATAAAAATTGCATGTAATAAAGGACCATGGAAATATAAGGTAAAATTAGTTGTAAACTAAATAACTTAATTTTAAAGAATGAGATTGAGTGGATCAAAAAACAAATATAGAAATAATCAATAATTTCATCCAAGGTATATCCAATGGCACATCAAATCCAAAATTTATAGGATGTAGCCAAAACAGTTTTTAGGGGAAATTGAATATCTCTTATTTGCTCATATGAATAAAATAGAGAAAGAGGAGATCAATGAATCAGGCATGCAACTAAAAAAGGTAGAGAAAACAAATTATAGAAGTGAAAGAGGAATTAAAACTCAATGAAAAATATCATGTAAAAGAATTGTAAAAGAAAATTGTAAAAGAAAATTTAAAAAAAAATTAAAACTGTGCATTCAGACCTTTGCTTATATTTAGATTTTTTTTCTGGACATACATGTCATTTTTTCATAATATCCCTCAAAGTTATCTTTGATCACTGAAATTTTGAGAGGAGCTACATCCATCATAGAAAATCCATCTCACAATGTTGCTGTTGATGTGTAATTTTCCTCTGGTTGTTCACTCTACATCAATTCATGCAAATCTTTCTAGGTTTTTCTAAAGTCCAACCACTCATAATTTCTTACATAGCTACAGTACTCCATAACAGGTATATACCATAACTTCTTCAGTCATTCCTCAACTGATGGACATGCCCTCAATTTTTTATTCTTTTTCATCACTAGAGAGCTACTAGAAATATTATTGTACACGTGACCTTTTTTCTCTTTGATCTCTTTGAGATATAGACCTAATAATGATATTGTTATATCAAAGGGTATTCTTAATTATACAGTAATTTTGCATAGTTGCAAATTGCTCTCTAGAAAGGTTGGATCAGTTCACAGCTCCTCTAACAATGCCCTTAGTGTATAGTTTTTCCACATCCTCTCATACTTTGATCACTTATCTCTATTGTCACCTTGGCCAATCTGAGAGGTGTGAAGTGGTACCTTAGAGGTTTTTTGTTTGTTTGTTTGTTTTTGTTGTTGTTATTGTTGTTTTTAGGTTTTTGCAAGGCAATGGGGTTAAGTGGCTTGCCCAAGGCCACATAGCTAGGCAATTATTAAGTGTCTGAGGCTGGATTTGAACTCAGGTACTCCTGACTCCAGGGCTGGTACTCTATCTACTGTGCCACCTAGCCGTTAAGAGTTGTTTTAATTGCAATTTCTCTAATAAAAAAAAGAAGGATTTGGAACATTTTTATATGACTATGGTTCTCTTTAATTTCTTCATCTGGAAACTATCATTTATTAATTGGAGAATGAAATGTATTCTTATTAATTTCATAATATAATATATCTTAAATATTTTTAAAAATTAGTCTGTGAAACACTAGTTGTGCAAAATGTTTTCCAGTACTCTGAATAAGGAATTATATTCATAAGTGAGCAATTGTACTGCCTTTCCCATTTGGTCAATTTTACTATTTAGGGAATTGCTTTTATTTTCCCCTTCAGTGAAATTTTGGGCCTCTTCTATTTTCTACATGCTACTTTTTTAAGGCATTAGGGTTTTTTTGTTTTGTTTTGTTTTTTTAGTTTTTGCAAAGCAAATGGGGTTAAGTGGCTTGCCCAAGGCAACACAGCTAGGTAATTATTAAGTGTCTGAGGCCAGATTTGAACTAAGGTACTCCTGACTCCAGGGCTGGTACTCTATCCACTGTGCCACCTAGCCACCCCATTGTTTTTCTTATTAGTATTTTGTATCTTTTTTTCCTACCATTTTACCTGTTCTTAAGGTGTTATTTTCTTTATGTGTATCTAATTTACCAAGTTGCTGACTTGTTTTTCATGATTTTCTTACAAGGCTATTATTTCTTATTTAGTTTTTCCTCTACCTTTCCTCTACCTTTTTCCTCTACCTTTTCTTATTTGATTTCCAAAATCCTTTTGATGCTCTTCAATTTCCTTAGAGGCTTTAGATTTAGAAGCTTTGATTTTATTATCTTCTAGGATGTGATTTGTGTCTGTGTGTGTGTGTGTGTGTGTGTGTGTGTGTCTGTGTCTGTGTGTCTGTGTGTGTCTGTGTTTTGATCTTCCTTGACACTCCATAGTAGATTTCTTTGGTCAGAATTTATTTTCTGCTATTTGTTCAAATCCCCCAATGTATTACCTGACTTTTAAGTCTGTGTTAAAGTAGGGCTCTGCTGGTTTATGTAGCTATTTTCAGAAATATTTTTAGGGATCTGTAAGTTTTTTTGTTTTTTCAAATTGCTATGGTCTAAGAAGAGTTGTGTTTATTACTCTCTAATTCTATGCTCTTGTTTGTGAGCAGGTACAAACATTCTTTTCTGACCTGGAATTGTGAAGAGGTTCTCTGTTCCCTGGGGTGACAACCTCTTCTTTAGTCTGGAATTGTTTACTCAGACTCTGACCCAGATTGGAGTATGGTCAGAACAGCACAGTTCTATCTCAGTGCTAACAGAGAAGCTTCTGTAATCCCCCTTTTACTATTTGTTAGACATCTTTTGTCATCTTTGGACTGAGAATTCTGGAAACATCTTCTGCCATAGCTGATTTAGTGGCTTCCAAGACCTTCCTGGTGTGCTGAGGGCAGGTCTATCTTGGCATGGCTAGCATTGGACTGTGCTCAACTCTCAATTAGGTGCAACAGACCTTTCCTGTCAAAATTGTAAATTATTTTGGGCTAGATAAATTTTTTGTAGACTCTGTTACTCTAGAATTTGTTTAGAGTCATTATTTAAATGTATTTGAAAAGAACCAGAGGAGGGCTCAAGCTAGTCGTAGCTGTTACGCTTCTGTCTTGGTTCTGACTCTTGGTAAGTTTTTTAAGCCAATTTTTATCTCATTTTAAGAGAGCATATGAAAAAGAAAAAGTAATAAAAGAAATTGAATTGTCCTCTTTAGGGATCCCTTTGTCATATATTTCACCTGTTAAAGAAAAGTTTGACCTCTTGTTCCTATTTGGGAGTTACTTCTAATACTAAATAAACATTTGGAACTTTGTGAACTAATTAAGTTCATGTTTGCAAAATTGGCAGTGGGGAAAATAAATAAGAAAGAAATACACTAAAATATGCCATATGCAAATAAATTAATTAATATTAAATTAAAAACAAAAAATAGAGAATTAGAAAGATGGGTAGATAGATATAAAATAGATAGATAGAATTTTTTTTTAAAAATGTCACTTTCACATTTTGTCAAGCTTGATAGGTATATATTTTTCAAGCAGAAGTTTGCCCCCATAATAATAAAGTCTCAAGAAATAACAACAAATATTTTCCTTGTTTACAGGGTCACATGAACTCCCTAATGAATGAAAGCATTTCTGCATTGTGGTTGTTGTTACTGTTGTTATCTTGTTGTTTTCATATGCAATAAAATACTTTGTGCTCCCATATTCCCAGAAGATTTAAGACTCCGTTTCAAATTCTTAAATTACACAGAAAGCTGATATCACATATGGCGTCTTTAATTCTCTTTGTAATGAAAAAATGGAACTAGTGTATTTAATTTTGGAATCCTATTTTAGTGAGAGCAACCTGGTTTCTATTGACCTAGTGGATTCTTGTCATATCTAATTTAGTAAGCTAGAGTTTTGTAAAAACAAATATATATAAATGCATAAGTCTCATCCATAATTGGGAAGCATAGATAAAAATAATTTGACATTGAAATTTACACTTAAGAAATAGTGCACTTCATTGCAATCAATTTTTCATTATATTGTTAAGATCGATAGCTACAAATAAGATATAAAAACCATATTATTTATGGGGCACATGTCAGTATAAAATGTGCAGTTTTCTATAGCATTTCAGTGGTAGAAAATTGTATTATATTGCTTCCAATGTTATATACATTGGTCTGTAGAGAATGTTTATTAAAATCAATGTACAGTAAGTCAACTTGGGAATATTTTATAAAATTGAGCAAGGTCAGTGCATTTTTAAAGGAAATAAATATTGTTCCTTAAACATTGCTTTCAAATATTTTACTTTGGTCTGGCTTTGTTGCTGTTTTTTACAGTATTAGTCTCCTTCATTTCTTCAACTGCAAAATAATGACAACCACAGTATCTTTACCAGAATGTTGTTGTGAGTATTGGCAAGACATCTTTTAAGTGTTTTAATATAGTTTACATATAGTAGGTGTCTAATAAATTCTTGTTCCTGTCCTCTTTTTTTTTCCTTTCCAGATTATTACCTATCTTATTGTCAACAAATGGCTCCTCAGCCTACCAACTACAGTGAGTAGTTAATACAATGAGTTAATTATTTTAGTCTGAACATAGGTACTACTTTTTCTTATAGCATTGCTTAGTGAAATGATATTGCTTCTATCTATATTTGGTCCAGATCTGTGATTTCTCAATTATAGTGTTAACTGTTGATGAAACTCTACATAGATTAGCAATTATTCCACAACTCATAGTTCCTAAGAAGTTTCTACTTGGAAAGGGAATGTCAAATGGACCAATTAATAGAAAAGATGAGTTATTGCATGGGTAAATGGGAATCAAGATAAAAAAATAGTTTAGTACTAAATGGTTTGGAAATTCTCATTAAGGAACTTATGCATTATTCAAGAGATATAAAAAATTTTTTATTAGGGTGTGAAAAAAATCAAAATGCTGCTTTTGAAAAATTTTGTATAGTATATCAAACAGGAGTAAGAGTTAGAAAGGTATTTTTCAATAATAATCATTCACTGAATATGCTAAGATCAGTGGCTACACTCATATGATTGCATAACTTCATAAAAAATGTTAAGTACTTCTTAGTTTTCAATTGAGCTTAGACTGATAATGTAAAGGGTGACCTGTTTGGGGTGAATAAATCCAGTGAGTCAAATGCAAAGAAACTAATTGAAATTATTATACATTACTCAGTCCTATACTGAGATCTAAGTTGGTCTTCTAGCAACAGCTATATACTTATAACACTATAGTTCCTATCACGATGTCCTTGCACTAAGTATCTTCCACATTTGGAATTCATTCCTTCCTCATCTCTTTCCCACTGGATCTCTCTCCTCCTTCAATATGCAGATCAAGCACAACATTCATCAGGAAGCTTTTCCTGTTCTTTGCAACTGCTAATGCCTGTTCCCTAATTACTTTGTATTTAACAACCTTGTATGTATTTCTGTTTATTCTCTTTTTATTTTTAATTTTTTTTACTGGCCCTCTTCAATATTTTTCTACCACAGATCAGCTGTACATTCTTTCTTCTTGTACTATTTGTACTTGGACTATAGATTCTTTCCAGGTTAACTCCTTCCTCTCTGCTTCCTGATTCTTGAAATAGAATCTTGTTCTGAGATAGTTCCTCTTTTTTTTTCATGGAGATTCATGAGATCTCATCCAATAGTTTTGATTGATTCAAAGAGGTATACAGATCTTTTTCACAATCAGTTTTAATTGATTTATTCAATCAAGAAGTATTGTTACTTAGCAAAGTTAATTACTTTTAAGTGGAATGGAATAATCAGGGTAATGTAAATTCCCTGGGAGCACTAATTAAATCTTTGTGTCTGTATTTGTTTTCAGTTTATGGAACATAGAAGGTGCTTAATAAATGCATGATGATTGAATTATATACCCCTCAAGCATCTGTTATTTCAAATTGACTGCAGAATTTTTTCCAACAATGACCAATGTTCAAGCATAACAGATATTACTAAAGAAATATATGACCAATATATGACCAAGAGAGGATGCAGATTAGTCATGGAATAAAAATGAGAGAAACAAGTGGAGAGGCTGAAAGCTCCTGCTTCATGGAAACTCAATGGAAAACATGGACAAAAATATGCAAGGTTAGGACCTTAACTGAACAAATATTTGGTCATATAGTTGACCCTCAGATCCACTGATGTACTGAAGTAATAAGTGTTCAGTCCACGAACATAAGTAGCAACATCTCCACATTTTCATAGATATTCTTCATAAGTTGCTATCAGTGAAATAAAAAGAACCCCATCAAACCAACTATATGGTTTCTATATGGTTTCTCCAATTTTAGCAAGGCTGATTCTCCCATGACAAGTGTGGCAGGTTATGCAAACTGCTTTCAGTTTGGAAGGATTAGTCAGAACTTCATTTGAGAAATGGGATTATTTTTATATTATTATGAAGCATCAAAATATGGTTTTCATAAAAGAAACTAAATCAAAATATTTTACAAATATCAAGCTTAGGAAAACAGAAATTGTAACTTTAGATTTCACAGAAATTGTGGTTTCTTTGATAGAGATAATTTCTGTCATGGTTCTTCTCATCTTTTTTAAAGTTAGAAGGATTAATATTACATTTTGTATTTAGGCTCCTTCAAGTCTATAAGTATAATATATTTTCATTTTATCTTTCTGATAACTTCCAAAATTTGCTGTACCAAGTAGATACTTAATAAGTGATTGTTTCATCACTGACTGCTTCCAAATTCAAAATTAAATATTGTTAAAACTTATTGTGCTTGAGAAAGTGACTAAATAAAGTGAACATAAATCTCTTCTCTCTTTGTGCAAGATTCTTCAATATAATGTAAAACATTTTATAATATTCTCAACTTATTTTTAGGATGGCAAAAGTAAAATAGAACTATGCTTAAGAAATAATACATATATTTGCTTATGTGAAGATAGCCTTAAATAGATTTGAAAATTAACTTATTTTGATGTTAAAACAGAAAAGAGAGAAAAATATGCACTTTCTAACTTAAAATGCTTAACATGATATAATGAATAATTTTTCCAGGAATTATTTTTAAGTGTGCTAAGTGCTGAACAACAGCCATGCTTTGTTATTGTATCTTTGAAATGGTAAGCAGGATGTATTCGGATTTGGATACTTATTTTTTGACAAAGGGACTTGCCCTTCTGTCTTCATGATTTAACATCTGTCAAAATTCCACATTGGGGTATAAGCACCTCTTTATTTACTAAGGTCCACCCTCCCCCATAATTTTGCATATTGTGTTCCCCTCCAAAAGATGCTATGGAAAAGTTTAATAAAGTATATCTATCTGTATTTTAAAATAGCAAGCATTTTTTAAAAATTCTACAGTTGATCTATGACCTTATTAAACTGAAATTTTCTTTACTTATGCAATTGGAAAGTATTCAAATGTCTACCTGTTCAATTTTTCTCTATTTTCTTCCACAGAACCTCCTTAGAAAAATCTATCCAACATAATAGAGCTGTTTTATTTTTTAGGATTTTATGACTTTTAGTATAGTGTCTGGATTGGGCCATTGGTTATACCTCCACTCTTATTAGATGAATGGTCCATTTTTTTCTAATCATACATTTTCTGAATGATGTCCTTTATGACACAATTTTGTATATCGGCCAAATTTGGAAATGCAATATATTGTTTGTAATTAAATATCACCAAATTGCTATATGTTTAACCTATAACTTTTATTCCTCAAATAAGATGATTGTTGAATATTTGCAACCATGTTTTGAGAGCATTTAAGCATGTGTTGTCATTAAAAAGCACTGTTCATTTTTCCAAATGCAATTCAAACTAATTTCTTCCAACCAATCCTATTTCAATCTAATTCAATATATACATATATGTATGTATGTGTATATGTGCATGTAAATATATTTCAGTATACATGCATGAATAGGTAATTGGGTATATTATATATATATATACACATAAGCATATAGAGTTACACATGTCAATATTTCTATGTGTGTATCTGTGCATATGAGTATATGCATATACATTATGCATGGTTCCTATATGCATATCCATATGCAAACACATAGATACAAACATCTGCCCTCCATCATTCTTTCTGGTATCCAATTCAATATGATACCATCCTAAGGATCATTTTTACTGGTACATACTACATACAGAAGGGAATGGGGTGCTAGAGTTGAATGTCATGACTCCTTGGTCACTATTGATAAAAACAAATCTTTACAGAAACATTTACAAATTTATTCAATTCATGGAGCTTTTATTTTGTCCTTCTGACAGTTTTATGAATAGACTTGACAAGATATATGAGTTGGACTTTTAATCAAACCTTCTGTTGACTTGGTTCGCCTTCTACAGTTTTTCATTGTTATAGACTCATATGAAGGATATTTACCATAATTACCCAACACTGCCCTTTGTAATGCTTTTCCACTTAGGTGCTACCTCTCTATGCTAGTCCAGAAGACAAAGTATTTTTTTTTCTTAGCTGATATTTTATTTAAATTTTTTACAAAAATGCTCATTTATTTATTTTTATTTTTTCAAGTTACATAAAAAAGAAGTTTACAAAATTTATCTATTTGCAAGTTTATGAGTACCATCATTTTTCTGCTACTATCCTTTCCCTCCACAGTCCCTATGGTGGCAAACAATATGGTAAAAGTTGTACATGTACAATCGTTTTTAAAGAGTTCAATATTAGCTATGTTGTGAAAGAGGAATTAGAATTAAGGGGTAAAAATCCATGAGAAGAAATAAAAAATATAAAATAAGTATTAAAAAGTGAGCATAGTGTGCTTTGCTCTGCATTTTGACATCATAATTTTTTTCTCTAAGTGTGGATGGTATTCTCCATAACAGGTCTCTGAGGATATTCCTTGATCGCTGAACTGCTGAAAGGAACCACATCCATCATAGTTGATCATCTCACAATGTTGTTAAAGTGTCCAATGTTCCCTTGGTTCTGCTCACTTCAGTCAACATCAGTTCATGCAAGTCTTTCCATCTTTTCTGAAGTCTGGCCATTCATGATTTCTTTGTGCATCTCTTGAGTTTTTGATTTGAAGATCAAATTTTTTTCAATGTTGATATTTTTATCAGTTAATTTGAAAGACCTCTGCTTCAATGAAAATTCATCTTTTCCTTTGAAAGAATATGCTGAATTTTGCAGATATGCTCATTCTTGGATGTAATTCAAACTCCTTTGTTATCTGGAATATCATATTGCAGACTGCCTGATTCTTTAATATTGACACTGATAAATCCTGTGTAATTCTGAATGTGATTCTCTGGAATTTAAATTTCTACTTTTGGGCTACCTTCAATATTTTCTCCTTTAGCTGAGAATTCTGAAATTTCAATACAATATTCCATGGAGTTTTGATTTTGGAATCGCTTTCTGGGAGTGATTGTTGTATTCTTTCAAGCACTATTTTATCCTCTAGAATTTTTCCTTGATAATCTCCTGAAAGATATTGTCCCAGCTCTTTTTTTTATCATGTCTTTCAGGGAGAAGAATTATTCATAAATGATCAATTATTTTTCCTAAGAGGGACTTGACATTTTCTTCTATTTTCTTTTTGTCTTTTCATTTTGTTTGATGGAATCTTGGTATTTCACAGAGTCATTAGTGTCCATTTGTCCATTTGTTCAAATTAATATATAAAACATTACAAAGTGCAATGATGAGAGATTATGGTTTTATTTTCTTCAGTTATCTTTTGTGTTACCTTTTTCCAGGTGGTTCATTTTTCTTTTAAAAGAGGTGCTTCCCTGTTCTAGTTGGTTAGTTTTGCTTGTTATTTTCTTCAGCAAAATTTCATAATTCTATAAATTTATCATTTGTTTCCTCAGTTTATCTTCTTTCTTGAGGTTTTTGATTTCTTCCAAGAGGTCTTCTTTGATTTGATACCAAATCTTATCTCATTTGAGGTTTCACATGTAGGTATTTTGTCACTTCTTTCCTCTTCTGAGATGGTGTGTTGATGATCTTTCCTATCATTATAGTAATTTCTATGATTAGTGTTTATTTTCTTTTTTTGTTTGTTTTTGTTTTGGTTCATTTTGAAAGTTGAGTTCTGCTCCTATGACACAATCCCAAGCTTTTAGGGCTAGGGATCAGGGGTCTGGGCATTAACTTAGCACCCTGTCATCACAGTTTGCTCCCTTCATTAGCATAGTCCAATCCATTTCCATCTGCTACACCATCATTTCAAACTTTGCCTTCTAAGCTATATTTGGGATCCTCATTGCTGTTCAGTTTTGCCACTGACCTGATGAGCCAGGACCTGGTCTATGCTGAGGCTAAGAATCTCCCTCTGGCCTCCCAGGATCCTGCCTTTGCTGGACTGTACTTCCCTTTTAACCAACAGAAACAGACTTTTCCTAAATTCCTACAAGATATCTTTTTTTTAAGTTTTTGCAAGGCAAATGGGGTTAAGTGGCTTGCCCAAGGCCACACAGCTAGGTAATTACTAAGTGTCTGAGACTGGATTTGAACCCAGGTACTCCTGATGCCAAGGCTGGTGCTTTATCCACTACTCCACCTAGATGCCCCTCCTACAAGATATCTTGAGCAGAAAAGTGGTTTACTATGATTTGTGTAAGTTTTTTCATTTTAGAGTCTATTTAGAGATTTCATTTAAGGTTGTTTGAGCTAGGAGACAAAGAATTTATGATTTATATGGTTTCTGGAATTATTTAGCCTGATCATTTCAATGACTATTTTATATAAGTCAAACTTCAAGAAATGGTGATTAATCAAGGACAATTCCTTTCCATTTCACCTTTTTATCATGGTTATCAATGAATCATTTGAAAATGTCAGGTTTAAAACCTTAACAACTGTGAAAAATATCCTCTTTAACTTCTCTTCTAAAATATTGTTTATTACAACCTTTGTTCTAGCTAGTCAATGGTCTTTGTGTAAACAGCTAACTCTGAAATGGTTCCAAAATCAATAACCATTAATTTTCACGCCATTGAGGCTTAACCAATGCCATTTTTGTGTAAAGCTATTTCATGATCATCAAATCTAGTACCTTTTAACTCTTTTAGAAGAAAATATTTATGATATATAAATATTATAGTTATACATATAGATGTGAATTATAGATGTTATAGAGACAGCAACAGATGATAAAAGGATAAAAAAATTGGGGACAGAAATATATCTCTAGCTATTTACATAGGCACAGATATCATAAACATCAATGGTATCATGATATAAAAAACATGGTTTTGTGTTTGTGTGTATTTACCTATGAAGTATGAGAGAGAGAGAGTATTTTTTTAAAAATTCAAAACATACCCATAATTATCTCATTTTGTTCTCACCTTTCTATAGAAGTTATTAAGTATCAGTGTATCAATTTACTTTTTGTGAGAATCTCAGACTTCTTTTTTAAAAGATGCCCCCTTACACATTTGCATCAATCATTATTTTATAAGATGCCCTCATCTTCAGGGTAGATTGTTTTGCTTATGAGCATCAAGTATACTGTAAGATAACATGACTCTTTTCTCTATGAAAAGAAGTGCTCCAAACTTCCTTTCGATGAATTACAATACCAATTCCAAAATTTCTAAGGCAAAGCTAAGATCCACCCTACCATTCAGCTACAGTTCCATCTTTTTTCATTATTTTGGAATGACAGCATTAATACTGATGTCATCGGGGTCTTTCATTTGGTCCTTGGAAATAAATGTCACAGTAAGCATACCTACTAATAACGTTTATAGAAAATCTAGAAACTGAGATTGTTTGCACCTTCGTTCTTTTCCTGTGGATGTTAAAAGGGGGAGCATATAACTAAGAGTCATTATGATTTATTTCTTTTAATTCATAGTTTTCCTTTATGAAAGAGTTCATGATAGGTCTCTACATATTAATATCTTTGAAAAATTGTCTCATTTTGTTGCCAAGATTATGCAGATTATGCAAAAATCTTTCCAAGCATGGTCAAACCAGTCAGAACATATACTCTGCTGGCCTACCTTTTAAGAATCCAAGACATAAAGAGACATTTTGGTATGGAATTGGAGAATTTATTTAAAAAGCATTTTAAAGGAATTTATAACATTAATTTTTCTACAATAAAACTTTAAAACTGATTTACATTTTAGGAATCATATGTAAATGTGAGAATAATAACACAATGAGTTACAGATTGAAGGTAATATTAGAGAAGCTAGTGGTTATATAAACATCTGATAGCAAAACTCATATGAAGTAACTGATGTTGGAACATTGAAGTAACAAACATAAAAGTCACAAACAATTTAAGCTCCATATTTCTAAAATTATGAAGGCAATGTATTTTAGTTTGGGTAGCAGGCTGTTTGTAGAAATAGATTTGGACTTGGAAATTACTTCAGAAGTCATTAAGGCCAAGTCTTTCATTTTTCGAAGGAAGAACCTTGGGTCTTAAGGTTGGATGGTCTTCTCTAAAAGAGTCATGAATAGTAACTGGAAAATCTAGGATTAGAAACCCATAACTCTACTGTCAATTGCCGCAGTCCCTTCATTGATCTCTATTGATATAATATGTGACTTTATCACTTTTAAATGTATTAACACTAGTGAAGGAACAAATAGCAGTACCCTTATTTCCAGGTTTAGCAAAATACATTTTTGATATTTTCAAGTTAAAAACAATTCAAAATGAACAATTAATTACTTCTGACTAATTATAACAGAAATCAATAAAACTTCTCCAAATATGACTGAGAGTATTCTAAGAATGTTCAAGAATCATAAATTATGGCAGTGACTCCTCACTTCTTCTAATCCTATGCTGGCAAGCAAAGACAATGGTGCAGGCATGCATTCATAGTCTGGTTGAAAGCATAGAATTATGGGTTTCTGCCCCTATAATTGCTGCTGATCAGATTCACAAGAACTGAGTATGTATACGTGAGTGAATGCTACTGGACAGACTAGACTGAGGCATCTCACTACCTCTATCCTCCAAAAGGGCTTTGTGATTAGGACAGTTAACTATAATGATTATAATAAGGAAAGACTTGCAGATCTTGACTAAATTAAGATAACCAAAATCTAGGAACTTCATGATGTATAGGTGAGCCCAATTAGGGTTTAAGAATGGAATGCCTTATGTCAACTATGATTCATTCTTTATGACAAATCAGTATTTATTTATTTATTGTGACAAGATATCTCAGAAACTATAAAAGGCATATTAATAAGTATTTATCATTTTAAAATGAAAGTATCTTTTGAAAATAATTGATTAGCTTTATCCATTCATTCAAACATCATTTATTAATCACCTGTGTTAAATTACTATGCTATAATTCTGAAGTAAAAATATAAAAAAATGACACAAATGAGTTCACAGTCTAGAAGATTAAGTGGTTTATATGGTGCTACCTCTGATGAGCTATTCCCAATATACAAGTCAATACCAGGAAAATGATTGCCCCCCCACAAAACTCCTCTTTTTATGTGAAACAATTTATCTCATTCTCCCTTTCCCCTCCTCCTTTATCTCAGTATTTTCATCTTTAATCATTACTTAATTTTTATTTTTTTAGGTATCATCCCATCATATTCAACTGATACTTGTGCACTCTGTCAAGATATACTTCTTCTAACTACCCCTAAATGATGAAATTCTTAGAAATTACAACTATTATTTTCTCATTTAGGAATATCAACAGCTTAATCTTATTGAAACCTTTGTGATTCTTCTTTCTTTCTTATGCTTCTCTTGAATATTTTATTTGAAATTCAAATTTTCTTTTCAGCTCAGGTGTTTTCAGTTAGGAATGCTTGGGAATTCTCTATTTGATTAAATATCCATATTTTCCCTTGAAATTATGCTCAGTTTTGTTGAGCACTTCCATACTGCTTGAAATTTTACCACCACCACCCCCCCCGCCAGAGTCACACATTTGAAGTCCTCTGCTTCTTTACTGCAAAAGCTACTTAATCTTATGTGATCCTGACTTTGGCTCCACAATATTTGAATTATTTCTTTGTACTTGCAAAATTTTCGAGAACCGTGGAAATTGGCAATAATAATCCTAGGAATCTTCAATTTACAATTTCTTACAGGAGGTGATCAGTGATCATTTTTCCTTGGTGATTACTCAAGAAATAACACCTGAGCTCTTTTTTAAAATTTCTTTTTGATCATCACTTTAAGCACCTTTCTGAAATTTTTACACAGTTCAATTGTTTGTTCGATGAGGTATTTTACATTTTCTTCTTTATTATCCATTTACCCAATTCTAATTTGTAAGGAATTATTTTTTCAGGAAGGTTTTATACTTTCTTTTAATAGTGACCAAATCCACTTTTTTTAAAAAAGTTTTTACAAGGCAATGCAGTTAAGTGGCTTGCCCGAGGTTACATGGCTAGGTGATTATTAAGTGTCTGAGGCCGGATTTGAACTCAGGTACTCCTGACTCCAGGGCTGGTATTCTATCCACTGTGCCACCTAGCTGCCCCCAACTCTACTTTTTGAGAGGAATTCTTTTCAGTGAATTTTTTTGCCTTTTTACCATTTGACCTATTTTGGTTTATTAAGGTATTATTTTCTTCTCATTTTGGTGCCTCCTTTGTTGACTCTTTTTTCATGATTTCTTACATCACACATATTTTTCTATTTTTCTCTACTTCTTTTACTTGATTTTAAGCATTGACCCTCCTCACAGTTACAGAAGAGAAAGGAATATTTGTGGTCATGCATAAGTCACAGCATAGACCAGGAGAATAATAAATGCCTCCTCTTAGACCTCACTACCTTGAAAAGAGCTGAGGGTCCCTAGAAGTATCTGTGAAACAGCTTCAAAGAACTTCAAAAACTTGGGGCAGTTTACCTTCCGCCCTGAAAATAGATCCCTACCTTTAGAAAGAGTTAACATCAAGTCTTAGATTTGGAAAATGAGCAAACAGCAGAGAAAAAAAATCTGACAATTGAAAGTTACTATGATGATAAGGAAAATCAAAGCACATACTCTGAAGAAATAACAAAGTCACAGCTCCTACATTCAAAACCAAGGAAAAAATATAACTGGTCTCAGGAAGAGCACAAGAAGGATTTTGAAAATCAAGTAAGAGGGGATAGAGTATAAATTGGTAAAAGAAATAAGAATGATATGGGAAAATTATGGAAAGCAAATCAATACCCTGGTCAAGGAGACACAAAAAATACTGAAGAAAATAGCATCTTAAGGACCAGTGAGACCAATTGGAAAAAAAGAGGTACAAAAAGTCAATGAGAGACGAATACTTTAAGAAACAGCATTGATTGAATCAAAAGGAAGTAGGAAAAACCTCAATGAAGAGAATGTTTTCTTAAAATTTAGAATTTAGCAAAGGGATATTAATGTTTTGGTAGAAAAGTCAAAAGAATGAAAAACTAGAAGAGAACATGAAATATCTCACTGGAAAAACAACTGGGAAATAGATCCAGAGAATACAATTTTAAGATTCTTGGACTACCTGGAATCCATGATACAAAAAAGAACCTAGATCATCTGTCAAGAAATTATCAAGGAAAATTGCCATAAGTCTAGAACCAGAGGATGAAATATCAATTGAAGGATCCACTTATCACCTCCTAAAAGATTCCAAAATGAAAAATCCCAGGAATATTATAGCCAAATTCCAAAGTTCCCAGGTAAAAGAGAAAATATTACAAACATTTATAAAAGAAACAATTCAATTACCTAGGAGTCACAGACAGGATATCACAAGATTTAGCAGCTTGTACAATAAAGGATTGTAGTGCTTGGACTATGATAATCTGGAAGGCAAAAGAGCCTGAATTAAAAACAAGAATCAACTTCCCAGCAAAACTGATCATATTCTTTCGGGGGTAAAGAGAAGACTTTCAAACTTTCCTGATGAAAAGATCAGAATTGAATATAAATTTGATATTCAAATATGTGACTCAAGTAAAGCATAAAATGATAAACAGGAAAGAGAAATCATAAGGTATTTAATGATATTGAATTATTTATATTTCTTCATGGGAAGATGATACTGATAAGTCAAACTTTCTCATTTATTTGGGTAGTTAGAAGTATTTATAAAAATGGCAAAGACTGGAGTTGAATGTGAAGGGATACTACAAAAAGATGGAGATAAGAGGTCAGAGAGGAATATACTAGAAGAAGGGGGAAGGTGAAGATAGAATAGGGTACATTATTTCATATAAAAAGCAAGAAAAATCTTTTGCAGTGGAGTAGAAGGGGGGCAAAGCAATTGGGAGTAAGCCTTACTATCATTGAAATTGGCTCAGAGAGGGAATGACATACACATTCAGTTGGGTATAGAATTCTATCTTACCCAAAAGGAAAGAGGGAAAGGGAATGGAATAAAGTGGGTGGGGCTAGGGAGGAAAAATTGGAGGGGTAGTGAGAAGCAAAACACATTTTAGAAGGGACAGAGTGTAAGGAGAAAGAGAATAGAATAAATTGAAGTGAGGGGAATACAGTAAAGGGAAATGCAGTTAACAATAGTAATTGTGGAAAAATATTGAAAAGTTTCTCTGATAAAAGTCTCATTTCTCAAATATAGAGAACTAAGTCAAATTTAAAAAATAATAACCATTCTTCAATTGATAAATAATCAAAATGTATGAACTGTTTTATATGAGGTTATCAATGTTATTTATGGTCATATTAAAAAAGTTCTAATGATAAACTGAAAAAATGCAAATTAGAACAATTCTGAGATACTGCATTATACTTATTGGGTTAGCTAATAGGACAGAAAGGGGGAAATGAAAATATTGTATGGAATGTAGAGAAAATAAGATATTAATTTACTATTGGCAGTTGTGAAAAGATTCAACCATTTTGTAGAGCAATTTGAAACCATGCCCAAAGACTACAAAACCATACATGCACTTTTTCCTAAAAGTGTGACTATTAGGACTGTTTTCCAGAAAAGATGAAAATGGAAAGGCAAGGAACCTATATTTATAAGGGTATTTATGGTAACCTTTTTCTGGTGACAAGGAAATAGACATTGAGGGGATGCCTATCATTTGGGCAATGGCTAAAAAAATGTGGTATGTGATTGTAATGCAATGCTATACTTCTATAAGAAATGTTGAGCAGGATGCCCTTAGTAAAACCTTGAAAGATTTACATTAATGTGGTCAGTGCAAGCAAGTGACTCTAGAAAAATAAAAAATCAGTCAAGTAAAATTTTAAAAAATTGAAAAAGAAATAAAAGAAAATGTAAAATGCCTCAAACAACTAACCTAGAAAATAGATCTAGGATCAAAAAAAGGAGCCTGCACAACATCTTTCATGAAAACAAGCAAAATAGTCATTGTGAGAATCCACTAATCATTTTCTGAAAGAGATTCCAAAATGAAAACTGTAGCTAAATTGCAGTATTATCAGATCAAGGAGAAAATACTGCAGGCAGTCAGAAAGACACAACTCAAATACTAATGAATCACAGTCAGAATTAAACAAGACTTGGCAAAACAACATTAAAGGATCAAATGACTTAGAATATGGCATTCTGGAAGACAAAGGAGTTTGAATTAAGACCAGAATCAATTACCCAACAAAATTGAGCATGTTCTTTATTTTAATTTCCTTTTCATTCAATGCTGATTCACCTTTTTTATATTTTATTTTAATTTTTTCAATTACATACCAAGGTAGTTTACAACATTCATATATTTGTAAGTGTATAGGTTCCATGATTTTTCTACCATCTTCCCTTTCCTCCCCCCCTCCCCATGTTGGTGAACAATATGATAAAATTTGTACATGTACAAGTGTGTTTTACATATTACAATTATAAGCCAAGTTATGAAAAAGGAATTAGAAGGAAGGGAAAAAATAAGAAAAAAAGAAAAGACAAAAAAGTTTTAAAAAGTGAACACAGTTTGCTTTGCTCTGAATTCAGACTTCATAGTTTTTTTAACCTGGATGTGGATGGCATTTTCTTTAACACTTTCAATATTGTATTTGATCAATAAACTGCTGAGAAAAGCTGCTCTCTCATCATAGCTAATTGTCTTACAGTTGTATTTGTAGTTCTGCTAACATCAGTTAGCATCAGTTCATGAAAGTTTTTCCATGTCTTTCTAAAGTTGATCCACTTATGATTTCTTCAAATAGAGTTGCTATGAATATTTTTGCACAAGTGATTTTTTTACCCTTTTTCATGATCTCTTCAGGGTATAGACATAGTAGTTGGATTGTTGGATCAAAGGACATACACATTTTTATTCCCCTTTGGGAATAATTCCCAATTGCTCTCCAGAAAGGCTGGATGAGTTCACAGCTCCACCAACAATGCATTGTGTCCCAGATTTTGCACAAACCTTCCAACATTAATCATGATCCTTTCTTGTCATATTAGCCAGTCTGAGAGGTGTGGAGTGGTACCTCAGAGCTGCTTTAATTTGCATTTCAATAGAACTACTTGTCTCATTCTGCTTCAAGCAGCATATTCTAAGATTCTGATTTTTAATCTACTCTGCTATTCACTTATATTTTATGAGACAGTTCATCCCATTCACATTCAGAGTTAAAATTACTAACTCTTTATTGCCCTCCATGCTATCTTCCCTCTGTTTATATTTTTCTCCTTTTTTCATTTTGTCCATATTCTTCAGTATTTTGTTTCTGAATACCACCACCTTCAGTGTATTTGCCCCTGATATCAAATCTTCCTATCCTTTCTTTTACCTTTCCCATTGTCCATTCTTGTTTCCCTTCCTTCTGTTAGTTACCCTTTCCTTCTCCCCTCCATGTTTCCCCTTTTATTAATTAAAAGGTAAGATAAATTCATAACTGAGTGAGTGTATTTTAACTTTAAGCCAAATTTGATGAGAGTAACATTCAGGTAGTTCTCACCTCTGTCCTTCTTCACTTCTATTGCAATAGGTCCTTTGTATGAATTTATGTAATGTGATTTACCATGGATAAGTCTTAAGTGTTCATCCCTTTTGGATAAGTATATTCTCAGTAAAGTTACAGTTCTTGAGAGTTATGAGAATCTTTCTCCCAGGTGGGGATATATCCAGTTCCATCTTATTGGTTAGCAGGTTTTTTTCCTTTTCTCTTTTTTTTACCATTTCATTTGTCTCTTGAGTCTCCTGCTTGAAGTTGAAATTTTTTATTTATTTCTGATCTTTTCATCAGAAAAAGTTGGAAATCTCCTATTCTGTCGAATGCCCATCTTCCCACCACCCCAAAAAAGAAGCCTCAGTTTTGCCAGATAGTGAATTCTTGGCTGCATTCCAAGCTCCCTTGCTCTTTGGATTATTGCATTCCAGGCCCTTTGATCCCTTAAAGTTGATGCATCCAGGTACTGTTTATTCCTATTCCTTATAGTGGTTCCTTGGTATCTAAATTATTTCCTTCTGTCTGTTTGCAGGATTTACTCTTTTATCTGATAGTTCTGGAATTTTGCCCACAATATTCCTTGGTGTTTTCTTTTTGGGATCCCCTTCCAGAGGGGATCCATGTATTCTTTCAATAACTCTTTTCCCTTTGGCTCCATGATAACAGGGCAATTTTCTATCATCAAATCTTGTAATAGTGAGACCAGGTTATTTTTTTTTTCTCTTTAAATGTTTTCAGGAAGACCAATGATTCTTAAGTTGTCTCTCCTGGATCTATTCTAAAGGTCAGTGGTTTTGTAGATGAACTATTTTACATTTTCTTCTATTTTTTGATTTTTTTTTGGTTTTATTTAACAGATCCTTGTTGTCTCATGAAGTCATTATTTCCCACAGATTCCAGTCTTTTTCTTGAGAAGAATTTTCTTCATGTACCTTTTCCAATTTGTCAGTTCTGTTTTTGAAAGATTTTTACATTTGCCCATTTGAGGTTTTGAGAGAATTATTTTCTTTTTGCATTTGTCCAATTGTATTTTCTTGTTGGCAGGTGTTAATTTTCTCTTGAATTTCTTTTCCTAATTTTTCCAGTTGATTTTTAAACTCCTAACCCGATCTCTTCTAAGAAGTCTTTCTAGACTGGAGATCAATTCATATTCTCCTCAGAAGTTCTATCTTCCTTTGAATTAGGGTCTGTCTTCAAGGTAGCTTTCAATGGACCTCCCTTTCTACTGGCCTTTCTTCATTTTCCTAGGATCTTGTGTTGGGTGGGTGGGGGCTGGTTCACAGACCTTTGGTTTTGAAAATCCTAGAAGCTTTGCTCAGTGAACTTAGGAACTCCAAGTAGGTCAGCAAGTAGGGGGTGCTAGATGCTTCTCTGGAGTGTCTATCAACTTGATTTGTGGTCCACTCCTTAGGACTGGGGGAGGTGGGGGGAGCAGCAGGGTCTGAATTATTCTGCTGGGCCCTTGGTCTATTTAAGTATTCTTATTATTCACTAAGCACTGAAAGATCTGCTGATTTCACCTGAACCTAGAGTGGGGTGGGGTGTGGTGGGGGGAGGTTGTTACTGTGTTTTCTCTCTCACATGGATGGGGGGGGTGTCTCAACTGGAAACACAGGGACTCCACTAAAGATAAGAGGCATATGGTCCTGGTCTTCCTGTCCAGCAGAGTTGGGCACTCTGGGGCTCTCTACTCTCTACCCCCCCAGCTTACCCATGTTCCTCTGCTATAGAACTTGTTGGTAGATGTTCTTCTCCTTTGCTCTTTCTGGATTTTGTAGATTTGAATTCTGTTAAGAGCCTTGATTCATACTGATTCTGAGGGAAAGCCAGGAGACCATAGCATAGTGCTTTGCTTCTCTCTACCATCTTAGCCAAAAGACTCCGTATAAGTTCTTAATATAATAAGAAATACTAGCTTTTAAAATTGCTTCCCAGCTTTCTTCTTGCCTTCTAATCTTGGCTGCATTGGTTTCATTTGTGCAAACTTTTTACTTAATTATAGTCAAATTTATCCATTTTGCAATTTGTAATGTTCTCTATCTCTTATTTAGTCATAAACTTCTTCCCTCTCCATAGATCCAACAGATAGATTATTTCTTGTTTTCTTTAATGATCTATGTTATCATCTTTTATAACTAAAACGTGTACCCATTTTGAACTTATTTTGTTACAGGGTACAAGATGTGGGTCCATGCCTAGTTTTTTCCCACACTATTTTCCATTTTTCCCTGCATTTTTTGTCAAATAATGTGTTCTTAGCCCTGAAGCTAGTGTTTTAGGATTGATCAAACAGTAGATAACTGGAGTCATTTGGTATTGTTTCTTTTGTACCTAATCTAATCCTATGATTGATTTTTCTATTATTTGGCCAATACCAGAAATGTCTGAGGAATGCTGATTCATAATATAGTTTTACATCTGATACAGCTTCTCTGACATTTTTACCCATTAATTCCCTTGATCTTCTTGATTTTCATTGATCCAGATTAAATCTGTTACTATTTTTTCTACTTTGATAAAATAGGTTTTTGGTACTTTGTTTGGTATGGCACTGAATAAGTAAATTTAATTGGGGTAGAACTGTCACTTTTATTATATTAGCTCAATCAAACCATCAGTAATTGGCTTTTTTCCCAATTATTTGTATCTGACTTTGTGTGAAAATTGTTTAGCAATTATGTTTGTATAGTTTCTGGTTGGTCTTGGGAGCTAAATTTGCAAATATTTTATGAGGTCTATAGTTAATTAATTTATTCAAAGATATTATTTGAGTTTTACAATTCCCCCCTTACTTCCCCCCCTGCCACGGAAAGCAATTTGTCAGTCTTTACTTTTTCCATGTTGTACATTGATTCAAATTGATTGTGATGAGAGAGAAATCATATCCTTAAGGAATACACAAGAAGTCTAAGAGGTAACAAGATCAGATAATAAGATATCTGCTTTTTTTCTAAATTAAAGGGAATAGTGCTTGAATTTTGTTCAAACTCCACGGCTCTTTATCTGGATACAGATGGCACTCTCCTTTGCCAACAGCCCAAAATTGTTCCTGATTGTTGCACTGATGGAATTAGCAAGTCCTTCAAGTTTGAACATCACCCCCATGTTGCTGTTAGGGTATACAGTGTTTTTATGGTTCTGCTCATCTCATTCAGCATCAGTTCATGCAAATCCCTCCAGGCTTCCCTGAAATCCCATCCCTCCTGGTTTCTAATAGAACAATAGTGTTCATGACATACATATACCACAATTTGCTAAGCCATTCCCCAATTGAAGGACATTTATTTGATTTCCAATTTTTGCAACCACAATTAGGGCTGCTATAAATATTTTTGTACAAGTGATGTTTTTACCCTTTTTCATCATCTCCTCAGGGTATAGACCCAGTAGTGATATTGCTTGGTCAAAGGGTATGTTCATTTTTGTTGCCCTTTGGACTTAGTTCCAAATTTCTCTCCAGAAAGGTTGGATGAGTTCACAGCTCCACCAACAGTATAATTGTGTCCCAGATTTCCCACAACCCTTCCATCAATGATCATTATCCTTCTGGTCACTTTCTGGCCATATTGGCCAATCTGAGAGGTGTGAGGTGGTACCTCAGAGAATCTTTAAGTTGCATCTCCCTAATAATTAATGATTTAGAACAATTTTTCATATGGCTATGGATTGCTTTGATCTCCTCATCTGTAAATTTCCTTGGCATATCCTTTGATCATTTGTCAATTGGGAAATGGCTTTTTGTTTTAAAAATATGACTCAGTTCTCTGTATATTTTAGAAATGAGTCCTTTGTCAGAATCATTAGTTGTAAAGATTGTTTCCCAATTTACTACATTTCTTTTGATCTTGGTTACAGTGGTTTTATCTGTGCAAAAGCTTTTTAATTTAATGTAATCAAAATCATCTAGTTGGTTTTTGGTGATGTTCTCCTACTCTTCCTTAGTCATAAACTGCTTCCCTTTCCATAGATCTGACAGGTAAACTAGTCCTTGATTTTCTAATTTGCTTATAGTATTGTTTTTATGTCTAAGTCATGTAACCATTTGGATCTTATCTTGGTAAAGGGTGTTAGGTGTTGGTCTAATCTAAGTTTCTTCCATATTAACTTCCAATTTTCCCAGCAGTTTTTATCAAAGAGGGAATTTTTATTCCCAATAGCTGGAATCTTGGGGCTTCTCAAACAGTAGATTACTATAATCATCTCCTGCTTTTGCATCTAGTCTATTCCACTAGTCCACCACTATATTTCTTAGCTAATAACAAGCAGTTTTGATGACTGATGCTTTATAATATAATTTTAGATCAGGTAGGGTTAAGCCCCCTTCTTTTGCACTTTTTTTCATTAAGTTCCTGGCAATTCTTGACTTTTTATTTCTCCATATGAATTTACTTACAATTTTTTCTAACTCATTAAAGTAAATTTTTGGAATTTTGATTGGTAGGGCAGTAAACAGGTAGTTTAGTTTTGGTAGAATTGTCATTTTTATTATGTTAGCTCTACCTATCCATGAGCAGTTGATATTTGCCCAGTTATTTAAATCTGATTTAATTTGTATGAAAAGTGTTTTATAATTGTTTTCAAAAAGTTTCTGAGTCTGTCTTGGCAAATAGACTCCCAGGTATTTTATGTTGTCTGAAGTTACTTTGAGTGGTTTTTTTGGATGATTTCTTGGGATCCTCTAGGTAGACCATCATGTCATCTGCAAAGAGTGAGAGTTTTGTCTCTTCCTTCCCAATTCTAATTCCTTCAATTTTTTTCTTCTCTAATTGCTGAAGGTAACATTTCTAACAAAATGTTGAATAGTAGTGGTGATAATGGGCACCCTTGTTTCAACCCTGATCTTATTGGGAATGCCTCTATCCTCTCCCCATTAAATATAATGCTTGTTGATGGTTTTAGAGAGATACTGATAATTATTCTAAGGAACAGTCCATTTATTCCTGCACTCTCTAGTATTTTTAGTAGGAATGGGTGTTGTATTTTGTCAAAAGATTTTTCAGCATCTATTGATATGATCATATAATTTCTGATAGGTTTGTTATTGATATAACAGAGTGTACTGTTTTGCTAATATTGAACCAACCCTGAATTACTTTGATAAATCCTACTTGATCATAATGTATTATCCTAGTGATAACTTGTTGTAATCATTTTGTTAAGATTTTATTTAAGATTTTTGCATCTATATTCATCAGGGAAATAGGTCTATAATTTTCTTTCTCTGTTTTAACTCTTCCTGGTTTAGGTAACAGCACCCTATTTGTTTCATAGAAAGAGGTAGGCAGAATTCCATCTTTCCCTATTTCTCCAAAGAGTTTATATATAATTGGAACCACTTGTTCCTTAAATATTTGGTAGAATTCACTTGTGAATACATCAGGCCCTGGAGATTTTTTCTTAGGGAGTTCAATGATGGCTTGTTGAATTTCTTTTTCTGAGACAGGGTTTTGTAGGTATTTAATCTCCTCTTCATTTAACCTGGGCAACTTATATTTTTTATAAATATTCATCCATTTCATTTAGATTATCAAATTTATTGGCATAGAGTTGGACAAAATAATTTCAAATTATTACTTTAATTTCCTCCTCATTGGTGGTGAGTTCACTTTTTCATTTATGATACTAGCAATTTGATTTTCTTCTTTCTTTTTTAAAATCAAATTGAACAGAGGTTTCTCAGTTTTATTGTTTTTTTAATAATACCAACATTTGCTTTTATTTATTAATTCAATAGCTTTTTTGCTTTCAATTTTATTAATTTCTCCTTTAATTTTTTAAATTTCTAATTTGGTATTCAATTGGGGATTTTTAATTTGTTCTTTCTCTAATTTTTTAGTTGCATGTTTACTTCATTGATTTCCTCTTTCTCCAATTTATTCATGTAAGCATTTAAAGCTATAATACATCCCCTAAGAGCCACTTTGAGTGAATCCCATATGTTTTGGTATGTTGTTTCAATATTATCGCTATCTAGGTTAAAATGATTAATTATTTCTATAATTTTTTTTTGGTCCACTCATTCTTTAAAATGAGGTTATTCAGTTTCCAATTGGTTCTGGGTCTATATCTCCTTTTCCCAATATTGCATATGACTTTTATTGCATTTTGATCTGAGAAAGATGTATTCACTATTTCTACCTTTCTACAGTTGATCATTAGGTGTTGGGGGCGGGGGGAAGAGGCTTGGCGGTCGCTTAGAGGGGGAAACATAATCACCTTATAAGGGAATGTTACAGAACTCGGCCCCTCATTGGGTAAGAGCTCATGGGAGGGAAGACAGAGGGGATAAAAGGGTCGGCTGAGAGGTGGGGGAGAGCGGGAATGTGATCACAGAAGAATAAAGACTGATTACCCACCTCAGGCGCTCTGTCTGGTTCTTCCCCCATCAAAGAGTGGGGGCCGGAGGTACCCCGAAGACTCATCACGCGTTGGACTGGTGAGTAAGAGGACGGACTAGCATAAAGAAGCCGGCGTTGTAAATAAAAACCCGGCAAGTGGCGCCCGGAACAGGGACCTGATTTTGCTAGGGAACGTCTGAATCCGCTGGTCGGATTCTCCAGACAGCCTCGGTCGTTTCTGACCAGGAGGAAGGAGAGGGCGTTTACTCTCAGATATTGCCTGAAGGACATATCCCTATTGTGTTGACTATGCTTTCCTTCCCCTCCCTTTCTCCTTCTGCTCTAATCACGCTCCTTGCCGTGCTGGCCTGTCTGATTGTGCCCTGCTGCCTCCTTCTCTTTTGCCGAACGGGAACTTTCCAGTTCTGCCACCTGTTAGGATTGCAGCCTCGGCTAGTAGACAGCATGGGGGGCCGGAATAGTATTCCCGCCTTTGAGCCGGAGGAAAAAGAGGCCGTTGCAGCGCAGCTTTATAAACTCTGCGCTAAGCATGGCCGTAAATTACCTATCAAGACGTGCCGTGCTTTTGTTGAGAATATCTGGAACATCTGCCCTTGGGTGCAACATAGTGGGATCCAACCAGATAAATGGAAGGTGGTAGGGCAGCAGATGGCCTCCTATAATGACACCTGCCCGGGAAAACTGACCCCCAAGGACTTTACAGTGTATAAGATAGTGGATGCAGCCCTGCATCCCCAGAAGGTGACTTTGGCACGAACAATCAGCACTCAGGTGGGTAGCTCGTTGGCGGGATCGGATTCAGAGAGCTCAGAGGAAGAGGGAAGGCCACCCCCTCCCCTGTATCCGTGGGAGGAACTTAGAAGAAACAATGGGGGAACAAGGGGCCCCCAGGGAGAAGATTCAGGGCCGGAAGTTTCCGAGCGCGGGAAGGGAGGGGTGCAAACAGTCCTCAGGGGTGGCAGGAAGAGGAGCGTGAGTAGGTGGGACCGGGAGGCTGCTGACGAGGAGGGAGAATTCCGCGCTGATTGGACAGCTGCCGCGCCCCAGGCTTGGCGGCCCAGCCAGGAAACAGAGGCAAAAAATCCCCCGTGTTCCTTGTCCGCCCTTCAGAGATCCCCTCAAGGGCTCCGTCCATCCGGCCTACTTGCCACCAGTGCCTCCATAGCAATAGAGAAAGGGGAGGAGGTGGACTGGGATGACTGGGGCCTCTACCCGGTATTTACGGACCCCCTTACCGGAGCCCGAGACTACCGCCCTGTCCCTTTTAAGATGCTTAAGGAACTTAAGGAGGCCGTGACTAAATACGGCCCAAGCTCCCCTTATGTAAAAAGACTGATGCAAAACCTCTTTGCTACGCACCCTTGGACCCCTGCTGACTTTGACGAAATTGCAGCCGCGTGCCTAGATGCCTCCTTATATTTAGCTTTTAAGGCTCAGGCCCGCAGAGAGGCCTCTAAGCTGGCAAAATCCCGGGGTTATACTCCCCTGGATTTAGCCATTGACCTCCTGTGTGGAACTGGGGCCTATACTGACCCTGCTGTTCAGGCCCAGTATGGCCAGTTTGAGCTAGAGACTGTTAAAGAAACACATGTTGCAGCTTGGGATAAGATTGGAGCCATGAAAGGGGGGAGAGCCACACAGAAGTTGGTTGGGCTGAAGCAGAGAGCAGATCAGACACCCCTCTCATTTGTGAACGAGGTTAAAGAGACAGTGACTCGTATAATGGGAGACACCCCGGGATCTGATCTACTTATGAGACAATTGATTAAAGAGGGTCTTCGCCCCAAAGGGATCGCAGCCATTAGCAGCCTTCCCCCCGACGCTTCATTAGAAGGAATTGTTGACAAATTGCTGGACATGCCCAGCGAGGATTCAATTCAAGCCTTAGTGACTGCCATGGAGAACCGGGAGGATAGCCTCCTGACCGCCCTTCACGGTATGCAGGTGAGACCCACCTGTTTTGGGTGCGGAAAGCCAGGGCACCTCAAAGCACAGTGCAGGCAGCGGCCCCCCTCCACTTCAGTTCCGACCTGTTATTCCTGTGGAAAGCCAGGTCACATAGCCAGGTTCTGCCGATCCAAAGGGAAGTCGGGAAAAGGGAAAGGGAGGGGCCCGGCCGCGGGGCCCCCCCCCGTGCTCGAAGACAGCGGCCCCATTACTGTGACTATCCCCGTGAGGGTTGACTATAGAGAAGGGACACAGCAGAGAGAGATCGGGCCTTGGGAAACCTCGATGATTCCCATTGAGCTAAATATTTTCCCAGCGCTCATCACAGGGGCTGAGAGATGTGTGGACTTAGTCACCCATACCCAGGTCATTTTTGGTCCCGGAAGTCCCACATCCGTAAGGGTCACAAACCCCCACCCCTTTCCCACCTTGGTAAAACAGGGCCAAGAGGTAGGAAAGGCGCTGCCCTTGCGGGCCCCTCCCGCTCATGTGAACTGGGTCCACCCGGTCAGCTCTGGGCGACCACTGTTAACCGTCACGGTGGAAAATCAGAAGCTCGAAGGGATAATTGACACTGGAGCCGATTGCTCTGTCATAAATAGGGGACAGTGGAGGCGCGAGTGGCCACTCCTACAGAGCCCTCAAGCAGTGACGGGGGTGGGGGGCAATAGATCTGCCATGAAAGCAGCACACGCCTTACGGTGGTCAGCTTTGGAAGAATCTGGACTCTTCACCCCACTGTGCCTACCCGACCTCCCTTATGCATTATGGGGTAGAGATATCTTGAGCCAGCTTAACCTGACACTTGCCACCCCTGATAGCCTGCGGGGAAATTAATTGGGGCCACTCTAGAGATGAGCTTTTCCCCCAGAATAACATGGATTAATAAGAAACCTATTTGGGTTGAGCAGTGGCCCCTGACAAAAGAAAAGCTCATCGCCCTCACAGACATAGTAATGACCCTCCTGCACGAGAACAAAGTGGAACCGTCCCTTAGCCCGTATAACTCCCCCGTCTTTGTCATAAAAAAGAAAGGGGGGAGTTGGAGAATGTTGATTGATCTTCGGGCAGTAAATGCCAACATGGTACCCATGGGGACCCTCCAACCTGGTCTCCCTATGCCCACTGCAGTCCCGCAAGGGTGGACTATTATAGTGATTGATGTTAAAGACTGCTTCTATAGCATTCCCCTCCACCCGGAGGACAAAGAAAAATTTGCCTTTTCCCTCCCCGCGATCAATTTCCAAGCCCCCAGTAAACGTTATCAGTTCACCGTCCTACCTCAGGGAATGGCCAATAGCCCCACCCTGTGCCAGCTTTACATGGATACTCTGCTACATCCTATCTTTTTAAACAGAAAGGGGGAGTTGGCAGGTCACTGACCCATTCAGACCTGTCTCAGGTACTATTTACCATGAATTTCCTACAAGTCAGGGATGACGGCACTACAGCCGCCCAGAGATTTTTCTCCCCAAAAGGACATGCTAAGAAAGAACCAACACTCCTGCCCTCTCCCACCAAGGCCCTACCAGGCTCTAAAGTCATGTGGAGAGATGAAGAGGCAGGTTGGCATGGCCCTGTAACGGTAAAGAACAGAAGACAGGGCCACCTGTCATTTCATCCCGAGGATAAGATAGAAGAGCCAGAAAGATGGCTCCCTGTTTACAAGATAAGAGACCTTGATTAATGCCCAACCCTACGGGGTGAGAGGAATTTCTTTCTTTTTCAGGCCTTCTGATCATCGTAGGGATCCTTGGAGGTGCTCCATCTGAAGGAAATCCGACATGGGGAATACTCCGAGTTATTCCCTCTCCCCTTCCGGTAGCACGGAACTCCCCGATCTACCCTCGCCTGCTAGTGACCAATACATCGATGGGGCTCCCTTCTGCCTCGATGGGGCCCCTCATGTGTGCCCACAGGGGAAGACATCGAGGATCCCATACCATGGAGGGATTGCCAGATGGCGGGAGGATACCCCCTTGAGGGTGAACAAGGACGCTGATTCTGGGAATCACCCTACTTGTTGTCTGTTTCTGCCGCCTAGCTAGGCGACAGAGGGGCTATATGCTTCTTACTCAGAAAGCCTTCATGGCCATGGAGACGGGGGAGGATCCCCAAGTCTGGCTAGCCGCCATGCATGACATGTGACACCTAGGGGTAAGACGAGGTAAACCCCAAGACGGGCAACTTCTCCTGACCCAGCCACCTAAGACGGGCAAGGTCCTGGGTTGAAGGAGATGACCTAAGACAGGGTTCCTCGCCCCTGGCGGATACCTAGGGGTAAGACGAGGTAAACCCCAAGACGGGCAACTTCTCCTGACCCAGCCACCTAAGACGGGCAAGGTCCTGGGTTGAAGGAGATGACCTAAGACAGGGTTCCTCGCCCCCGGCGGATCCCCAAGTCTGGCTAGCCGCCATGCATGACATGTGACACCTAGGGGTAAGACGAGGTAAACCCCAAGATGGGCAACTTCTCCTCACCCAGCCACCTAAGACAGGCCCTGAGGGTGTCGGGCGCCTAGGACGGGCAAGGTCCTGGGTTGAAGGAGATGACCTAAGACAGGGTTCCTCGCCCCCGGCTATCAGAGGCCAGTAGAAATGACACCGCTTAAGGCTAACCTCAGCACCGCTTAAGGTCACACCAAGTGATAACCTTGTAAAACAGAAAGGGGGAGATGTTGGGGGCGGGGGGAAGAGGCTTGGCAGTCGCTTAGAGGGGGAAACATAATCACCTTATAAGGGAATGTTACAGAACTCGGCCCCTCATTGGGTAAGAGCTCATGGGAGGGAAGACAGAGGGGATAAAAGGGTCGGCTGAGAGGTGGGGGAGAGCGGGAATGTGATCACAGAAGAATAAAGACTGATTACCCACCTCAGGCGCTCTGTCTGGTTCTTCCCCCATCAAAGAGTGGGGGCCGGAGGTACCCCGAAGACTCATCACGCGTTGGACTGGTGAGTAAGAGGACGGACTAGCATAAAGAAGCCGGCGTTGTAAATAAAAACCCGGCAATTAGGTTTTTATGTCCCACTACATGGTCAATTTTTGTATAAATTCCATGTACTGCAGAGAAAAAGGTATATTCCTTTCTATCCAAATTCCATTTCCTCCATAAGTCTACCCTATCTAGTTTTTCTAACAATCTATTTACCTCCTTAACTTCTTTCTTGTTTATTTTATCATTCAATTTATCTAGATCTGAGAGTGGGAGGTTGAGGTCTCCCACTAGTAGAGTTTTGCTATCTATGTCTTCCTGCAGTTCTTTCCGCTTCTTCTCTAAGAATTTGAATGCTGTCCCATTGGGTGCATATACATATATATATATATTCAGTATTGAAATAACTTTATTGTCTGTGGTGCCTTTTAGGAAGATAAAGTTTCCTTCCTTATCTCTTTTAATGCTATTTTTGCTGCCTCTTTGTCTGAGATAAGAATTGCTACCCCTGCTTTTTTTACTTCATCTGAAGCAAAATATATTTTTCTCCAACCTTTTACCTTTACTCTGTATGTATCTCTCTGCTTCAAATGAGTTTCTTCTAAGCAGCATATTGTAGGATTCTGGTTTTTAATACACTCTGCTGTTTGCTTATGTTTTAAGGAAGAGTTCATCCCATTCACATTCAAAGTTATGACTACTAATTCTTTATTACCCCCCATGCTTTCTTCCCTCTCTTTGTATTTCCCCCTCCCCCCATCCGTATTCCCCAGGATTTTGTTTCTTCTGTGTATTTGCCCTCCTATATCACCCCCTCCCCTTTCTTTCCCTTTTCCCTTTTCCCCTTTTCCTTTCCTTTTGTTAGTTCCATTTTTTCACCCACTCCCCCTCCCTTTTCCATCCCCCTACCCTTTTCCCCTTTTAACACTTGAAAGTTTAGATGTTTTTTAAGTTAACTAAGTATGTGTAAGTTCACTTTAAGCCAAGTCTGATGAGAAGAAGATTCAGGTGTTTCTCCTATCCTCCCTTCTTCCCCTCTATTACCATAGGTATTTTGTACCTCTTAGTGTAATGACATTTACCCCATTCAATCCCCTCTCTCCTCCCATCTCCTTCCTGTCCCCTTTTTAAAGGAGGTAGTATTTTTTAGATCATTCTATCTGAGTCATAGAAAATTCTGAGTATCTGTCACTTCTAGCTAAGTACATTCTATCCAACAGAGTTAAAATTCTTGAGAGTTATTAGTCTTTCTCCCAAGTGGATTTAAAGCCAGTTATATCTCATTGGATAGCAGTCTCATGGATAGGTTATGAATGTCCATCACTTCTGGCTAGGTATATTCTCTCTGTTAGAGTTACAATTCTCAAGATTTATGAGAGTCTTTTTCCCCATGCTGGAATATAGCCAGTTTCAACTTATTGGATAGCAGGGTTTTTTTCTCTTTTATGCCCCCCCATTTTACCTTTTTTATGTGTCTCTTGAACCTCCTGTTTGATGTCCAAATTTTCTATTTAGCTCTTGTGTTTTCATAAGGAATTTTTGGAATTCTTCCATTTTGTTAAATGTCCATCTTCTTCCTTGGAAGAGAATGCTCAGCTTTCTATTATCCTTCTGACTGAATCAAGAGTCCTACATCTCTCTAAACTTCACTTGTACTTTACTTTTGATGGAATTAAATTTTGCCTTTTTAGCAATGGATGAAATATCTTTGCTGGCAAATCCTGTGGAGTTCTTGTTTTTTTCCATTTAGTAGCTTCTGTATTTCCCCATCATTTTCATCAAACTAGTCTGGATGTTTGCATGTGTTTTGACCCAGATGAGCAAATAAAGTGCTGTACACCTGATCTCTGAAAACTGCCCACTCTTTTTCTGCTCCATTATTGCCAAATGCATATTGGCTCAGTTTTTCCTTCAAGTTAAGAACTGTTCCAGCTCAGAGAGACACTCTTGATATCAATTCTTCTAGTAATCTTTTGCCTTGCTTTGTTTGAATATGAAGATGAGTCTATGAGCCATCCAGCTTTCTGTACCACTTGTTGCCTTTGTTAATCTCACATAGTATCTATCTCTTTTCCTCAACATCACATAATCTAATGATGTCAGTGTTTGCTCTGAGGGTGCATACAGGAAAGTTTGTTGTGTTTAGATAAACAGAAGACAGTGTTTGTGATGAGAAGTTCATGAAAAGTTCACAAGTCCTCAGTAGGAGGTGACCATTGCTACTTGTTATTTCTTAGATTAATTTCTTAGATTAATCTACCCCAAGGATCTGGAGCCAAGATGCCTGCATAAAGGCAAGGACTCCCATGAGCTTTCCTTCAATATCTGTAAATAATGATTCTAATAAAATTCTAGAGTAGCAGAACCTACACAAAGAGTGAATGAAACAATTTTCCAGCCCAAGATAAATTGGAAGATCCACAGGAAGTGTTTCTTGCAACAGAATTAGAAAGGATACATAATATATATAGCTCAGGTCATGCTGGACCAACTGGCTCAAGCCATCCAGGAAGAAACAGTGTGGTGCTTGGACTTGTGGCAAAAGGGATGCTTTTCAGGTCTGTCAGTTCATTGATTGCCAAGAACAATTGAGAAGATCAGCAGGACAGCTCTGCCACACCAGAGTGAGAGCAGAAACCAGTCTAGCACAATCTGTCGCACAGATTAGGCCCAGAGGACCCAGGAGTAGGACTGGGAAGCCTCCTGGAAGCTGCTTCCAGAATGTTGAAACAAGTTTCTCTGATAAAGACCTCATTTCTCAAACATAGAGAACTAAGTCTAATTTATAAAAAAAAAAAAAATCCTTAACTGATTACTGATCAAGGACTTGAACAGTTTTCAGATGAGATTACCAATATAATTTAAGTATTTTTTAAATGCTCCAGCTCACAATTATTGGATTGACTAATAGAACAGAAGGAGAAAATGACAAATATTGGAAGGGAAATAGGGAAATGGGGACATTGAGGCACTGTTGGAAGAGTTGTGAAATGATTCAACAATTCTATAGAGCAATTTGGAACTATGACCAAAGGGCTATAAGACCATATCTATCCTTTAGGTCTAGCAGTATTGCTGCTAGGTTTATATTCCAGAAGAATTGAAATAGAGGAAGAAAAGAATGGGAAATGCACCTTGTACAAAATAATAGCGATATTGCAGGATGATCAGCTGTTGATAGCCTACCTTTTCTCAACACTGCTATGACCCAAGAGAACTCTGAAGAATTTGTGATAAATTGATTGATTGTTAAGCATCATTACCTCAAAGTCACTTCCTACCCAAAACCTCTGTTTAAATACATTTCCTTCAAATGTCCCATTAGAAATACAATTTTCAAAGCCATAAGCCTCAACAAATTTTAATAAATTTATTCACCACGCCTCTTTCCAAGAACGCTCCATAGAAATGCAATCTTCATGAAGTGTCAAAAGAGCAAAATCATTTCATGATCCATTTAAAACCTCTCCCTCTAAGTATGTTCCCTTTAATTGTAGTTCAAATATCATGTAAAAGAAAATCATGTCATGATTTATTTGTCCCCAAACCTTCAAAGTACCCTCCCTCCAACTATATTAAACACTCATTAGCTAAAGTAGCAGCAAAAACATCATCACTTTCATGATCAATCTATGCCCATATACTGTCTCTAAGTATACTTCTTTTAACTATCATAAGAAAAATACAATTGTCAGGAGTTAAAATGTATTGTCTTACCACTTATAATTTAATGTTATTGCCTAATGATTTTCCCCTTTCCATTTATCTTTTGTTTTCTTTTATTTTGTTTGCATCTCTTGAGTCTTGTCTTATAAGATTGAATTTTATGTTCAATTTTGGTCTTTTATCAGTTAAATTTGAAATTCCTCTTTTTCTTTGGAAATGCATCTTCCTCCCTGAAAGAATATAGTGAATTTTGCAGGGAAGTTTATTCTTGGTTGTAATCCAAGGTCATTTGCCCTCAGACCCTCCAATCCTTTAATCTTGATAAGTCTTGTGTATTCCTGACTGTGGTTCCTTGGACTTTAATTATTCTTTTTCAATGCTTGCAGTAGTTACTTCTTTTGCTGAAAATCTTGAAATTAACTTCAAAATTCCTTGGACTTTTTAATTCTGGGATCTCATTCTCAAGTTAATCAGTGGATTCTTCCAAGAGCTATGTTCTTTTTTGTTCTAAGTTGTTTGGGCAGTTTCCCCATGATAATTTCCAAATGTTTTCCAAGCTTTTTAAAATAAATACAATTTTCAATTAGATCAATATTAGTAAGTTAGTACTCCTTGATCTATTTTCCGTGCCATTGATTTTTCCAAAGAGGCATTTAACATTTTCTTTTATTTTTTCAAGCTTTTGCTTTTGTTTGACGCATAAGTGTCTCATAAAGTCATTTTCCATTTTCTTATTCTAATTTTTAGGGTTTTATTTTCTTCAAATAGCTTTTGTGTTTCCTTTTGCATTTGGTTATTTTACTTTTAAATGAGTTGTTTTCCTTTTGTAGTTAGTTTTCATTTTTAATGGATTACATTTCTTTTCTATTTGGTTAATTTTACTTTTAAAGGTGCTGATTTCTTCAGTCAATTCTTCATAATTCTCCTGATGGCTCTCATTTCTTTTCTCCATTTTTCTTCTTTGACACTTTTCTTTGTTTTTTAACATCCTTTTTGAGTTCTTCCAAGAGGTGTTTTTGGATTTGAGGTCAATTCATAGACTCCTTTGAGGCTGCACACATAGACATTTTTATTGTTGCTTTCCTCTTATCTGGCATTTTATAGTCCCTATTAGATTAATAGCTATCTATTGTTAGTGCTTTTTTTGGGTTTTTTGCTCATTTTGATATTTGAGCCCTGCTCCTGAGTTACAAGGAATATAGTCCCAGTCTTTTTGTGCTGGGGTCAGGATTTTATCCCTTGGTTTATTACTTGCCTATGGAGCTGCCTATGTAGCATTTTGTTCTTTGTCAACCCAGTTCCTTCTGTTGCACCAGTATTCCCAAGGTTTGAACTTTTTCTTTGAAACTGGGGTTGGGACCCTCACTACTGGTCTGATGCAATGCTTTTCTTGTTGAATCTTGATTTGAACTGTTCTGTGGCTAAGGGTCTCCTGCTAGCTTTCCAGTTCTCCTACCTATTCTTTTATCTAGAGGAGACAGACCTTTACTGAAGTTCTTCTATGGTATCTTGAGTTGAGAACTTGTTTTACTTTTTGTGGGATCTGTAACTTTAGGGTCTACCTGAAGGGTTCATTTAAAGTTGTTTCTGAAAAAAAGCTCCAGGAGTTTGCTAGTTCTTGCCAGAAATCTTTGAACATACTCCTTCATGAGAGAAGATGGACATTTAATGAAATAGGTGATTTTCAAATTTTCCTGATTGAAAAGAGCTTAGATGAATAGAAAATTTGATCTTCAGACATGAAACTCATGAGATACATGAAAAAGAAAAAGAATAATATTCCTTAAGATTAATTTGACCATATTCCCTACCCGGGAGGATGCTACTTACGAATCTTGAAAGTATAATCTCTATTAGAGGGACTATACTTAGACACAAGGTGTAGGCTTAAAGTGATTTTGATAGATACTATTAAAATTAACACATTAAAAAGTGACTGTACTCAGATAAGAAGGTAAAGAGTGAAAGGGTTGAGAATTACTTTAATATTAGTTTCACTGGATTTGGATTAAAGAGCAAATAGCATACATGAAGTTGGATTTAAAAAGTTATCATCACCAAGAGAACAATGTATACATCAACAACATTATGAGAAGAACAAAAATGATGGAAGCAGCTCCTCTTGGCAGCCCAGAAATCTAGAACAACTGTATTTGACTAGTTATAGACTGTATTATCCCCAGACAGAAGAAGGAAAACAAAAAAACAAAACACACAGAAAAAAACCAACACTTCCAAATATGATCAGTACTTTATAAAAATTATCTCTTATGTATCTCTTTTCCTTAATCCTAATTCCTCATGCCAAAATTTACTTATTTCAATCATGTATGTATGTATGTATGTATGTAAAATGCTAACATAAATGTTCCCTGCTGAGGAGAGGGGGGTGGGAAGGGATGATGAAGGGAAATTTTTGTAACTTGGAAATATGCATGCACAATATGGATGAAAATAAGTAAATTTTTGAAAATAAAAAGAAGAAAAAATAAAAATTAAAAACAAAAATTTATCATCATACAGGGAATTAGAAGGGAAAATGATGGAAAGGAAGTAGGCGTTGACAAAAGGGAGAAAAGAAGGGAATGGAAAAGTAAAAGGGAAAAGAGGATTGAAAAGGAAGGGGGATGGGAAGGAAGAAAGAGATGGTCAGGGAGCAAACCACTGGTTATTACGGATAGGGTGAAAGGAGAGAGAAAATATAAAAAGTATAAATGGATGGAAGACAGGATGGGTGATAATACAGAGTTAGTAATTATAACTGTGAATGTGAATGGAATGAACTTTCCCATAAAATGGAAGCAAATACCAGAGTGCATTTAAATTAGAATCCTATAATATGCTGTTTACCAAAAACATATTTGAAGTAGAGAGGTTTACATAGGGTAAATTGAAAAGGCTGAAGCAAAATATATTATGCTTTAGCAAAAGTAAAAATAAGCAGGTGTATCATTCCTGATCTCAGTCACAGCAAAATCAAAAATAGTCCTCATTAAAAGGGAAAAGAAAACTACATCTTCCTAAAAGTTACTATGGTCAAGGAAGTAATATCAATACTAAATGTATATCGACCAAGTGGTATAGCATCCCAATTTTTAGAGAAGACTATGAATGAATTGCAGAAAGACAAAGGCAGCAAAATTATAATAGTGAGCTAACCTCATACTCTCTCTCTCTCTCTCTCTCTCTCTCTCTCTCTCTCTCTCTCTCTCTCAGAATTAGATAAATCTAACCACAAAATGAACAAGAAGGATCTAAGGAGATGAATAGAATTTTAGAAAATTTAGATATGATTGACCTCTAGAGAAAACTGAATAGGGATAGAGGTATATGATACCTACACAAAAATTGAGCATTTATTAAGTCAGCAAAACCTCACAATCAAATGCAGAGAGAGGCAAAAAATATTAAATGCATGCTTTTCAGAGCATGATGCAATAAAAATCATATGTAATAAAGGACCATCGAAGGATAACTAAAAGTTATTTGGAAGTTAAATAACCTAATTTTTAAGAACAAGTGGATCCAACAACAAATCATAGAAATAATCAAAAATTTCATCCTAGGATAAAGATACTAATGAGACAACTTAGCCAAAATAGTTATTAGGGGAAATTTTATCTCTCTATATGTTTACATAAATAAAACAGAGAAAAAAGTGATCAGTGAACTGGGCAAGCAACTATAAAAGCTAGAAAAAGAACAAATTTAAAAATCATTAATTAAATGCCAAATTATAAATTCTAAAAATCAAAGGAAAGATAACCAAAAATTGAATGTAAGTTCAATAAAAATAGAGGTAATGAATAAAATTAAGAATTGAATTTATGCAAACACCAATAAAATATATAAACCTTTGTTTAATTTGATTAAAAGAACAAGGAAGAAAACCAAATTGCCAGGATCAAAAATGAAATGAGGATATTAAAAGAATAATTTTGTGTTCTTTGCACAAATTTATTGTATGTCAATAAATATGATAATATATATGAAATGGATGAATATTTCCAAAAAATTATGACATATAATATATTTGCAGGCTCAAGTGGATTTACAATTAAATTCTACCAAATATTTAAGAACCAATAATTCCAATTCTATATAAACTGTTTGGTAAAATGAGCAAAGAATGAGTTCTGCTAAGTTTCTTCTGTGATACCAATCTGGTGCCAACACCTAAACAGAAAGAATTAAAAAAATAAAATTAAATATCAATTTCCCTAATTAATATTGATAGAAAAATTTTAAATAAAGTATTAGAAAAGAGATTATAGCAAGTTATCACTAGACTAATATCCTATAATCAGGTAGGATTTATACCAGTTTACAGAAATTGCCCAATCAATGGAAAACCATCAGCAAAATTGACTATATCAATAAAAAAAATTAACAAAAATCTCAATAGATGTTGAAAAAGCTTTTGACTTAATACATTCCTATTTTTAACACTAGAGAGCATAAGAATAAATGAATTTTCCTTAAAATGAAAAACATTATCTATCTACAACCATTCCAAATAATCTCTTGAATGAGACAAGGCTCACCATTATTATTCAACATTGTATTAGAAATGACAGTTTTAGCAATAAGAGCATTAGAATAGTCAATGAGTAAACAAAACTCTCACTCTTTGAGGATGATACAATGGTCCAAGAAAATCAACTTAAAACTCCTTGAAACAATTAGCAACTCTGGCAAAGTTGTAAGACATAAATAATTGTACATAAGCCATCAACATTTCCTATATATATTACTAAGAAAGCAAAATAATAAGAGACAGAGAAATTCCATTTAAAGTAAAGATAGACATCATAAAATATTTGGGAATTTACCTCCCAAGACAAACCTAGAAACTATCTGAGTACAATTATAAAACACTTTTCACACAAATATCTGATCTAAACAATTGTAAAACTGTCAGTTGCTCATGTGAAGGTCAAGCTAATATGATAAAAATGACAATTCTATTCAAATTAAATTGCTTATTTAATGCCCTAGCAAACTCCTAAAAATTATTTTATAGAGCTAGAAAAATAATTTCCAAATTGATCACAAAGAGCAAAAGGTCAAAAATTTCAAGGGAATTAATGAAAAAGTGCAAAGGAAGGTACCATAACTATATAAGATCTAAAATTATATTATAAAGTTGCAGCTATCCTTACTATCGATTTTTGGCTAAGAAATAAAGTGGTAGAACTGTGGAATAGATTAGCTACAAGCAGAAATAAATGACTATAGTATTGTACTATTAGCTTCTGAGCTAAGAACTCATTATTTGACAAAAACTACTAGTAAAACTGGAAAATAGTATGGGAGAAATCAGGCATAGAACAAAATCTCAAACCCTATACCAAGATAATATTGAAAAGGTGCAGGATTTAGACACAAAGAGTGATGCCATAAGTCAACAAGGAATAGTTATCTGGCAGATCTATGGATAGGGAAGGAGTTTATGAGCAAATAAGAGAACAAGAATTATAAAATGCAAAATGAACAAATTTGATTACCTTAAATTAAAAAGGTTTTGCACAAATAAATTGAATGTAACCAAGATTAAAAGGAATGCAAAACTCTAGGAAATAATTTTTAACAGTTAGCATTTCTGATTGAGAACAAGGTTTTAAAGTATAAATAGTATTGTATTTATAAAAATACAAATCATTCCCTCAATTGAAAAAATAGTCTCAGGGGGTGGTATTGGCCTTGGATTCAGGAGGATGGGAGTTCAAATCTATCCTCAACCTCTTAACACTTACTAGTTGTGTGATCTTGGGCAAGTCACTTAACCCTGGTTGTCCTGCTTCAAGGGCTGTCTCCAGTCTTAATTATTCATAATTGGCCACTGGAGTCAGATGGCTCTGGAGGAGAAAATGAGATGGGTGACATAATATAGCCCCCCCCATTCAAATCCAGTTCACTTGTTTGTCATAGCATCACCTCCCTGATATCATGAAATTCTTTGAAAATGAAGGACAAGCATTATTATTAAATAATCTCAGGATATGAAGAGACAATTTTCAGATGAAGAAAGAGTTATGCATAGTTATATGAAAAAATGTTCTCAATCATTATTCATTATAGATATGCAAATTAAAACAACACCTTTCATCTATCTGATGGACCTATATGACAAAAAAAAGGAAAATGATCAATTTTGGAGAGTATGTGGGAAAAGTGAGATGGTGAAATTGTGAACTGATCCAACCATTCTGGAGAAAAATTTGGAACAATTTCCAAAGGGCAATAAAAGTCTGCACACACTTTGATCTAGCAACACTAATAGGTCTGTATCCCAAATAGATTACCAAAAAGGGAAATGATCCACTTGTAGAAAAAATATTTTTAGTAGTTCTTTTGGCACTATATGAATGTATCAGAGTACTATTATTCAGTAAGAAATAATGACTGGTTAGACCAGAAAAACCTGGAAAGACCTGATGCAGAGTGAAGTGCATAACCAGAACAGTAGACTCATTAGCACAACATTGTGTGATGATCAGCTATGAATGACAACTCTCCTCAGCCATTCTGTTTCTCTTCTCATATAACCTATTGAACCAGTGGAGATGACCAAAGATAATTCTAAAGGACTTTCTATGGAAAATATCATTTGCATCCAGACAAAGAACTATAGAGTCTGAATACAGACCAAATATACTATTTCCCCATTTTAAAAATTTGTGTTAAGCTTCTTATTTTTTTCTCTCATGGTATTTTTTGGTTCTAATTGTTTTTTTTTTCACAACATGACTAATATGGAAATATGTTTAAATCATTATACATGTATAATTTATATCAAAATATATGCTGTCAAGGGGAGGGGAGAGGGAAGGAAGAGAGGGAAAAATGTGGAAAATGAATGTTGAAACCTATCTTTGCACTTAGTTGAAATAATAATTAAATTTATAAAAATAGTATCTTCTCAAATTACTTCTCTTGTTAATCCCATAAGTTTTCTTAGCCCAAAAGTAAAAAACAATATTTCATTGTGAACTTTTGTTAGCTCTACAAATCCAAAATTTGTTTTCAGGCATTATTTTAAAGTTGTTTGAAGTGGGATGTTGTAAGAATTTAGTTAAGTGACTGCCCTTATTAAGAACTGTCATCTTGGTTCTATCTCCTTTCAGTTTGAATTTCCATAAATAGGCACAAAGGATATAGTGCTAGGGCTACAGTCAGTAAGACATGAGTTCAAATCTCACTTTAGATACTTTCTAATTATGTAACCTTGGCTAAGTCATTTAATTTCTATTTGCCTCAGTTTCACAATCTGTAAAACATAGATAATGCTCCTTTTCTCATCAGTACATGACCTACAGAAAGACTGACCCAAAAGGGTAAACAAGAGAATTAATTGAAAAATAATTGGTGGTAGTGCATGCTTATGGCCCATGCTCTGAGGGTATCTGTACTCTTACAGGGTTAGGGCATTTTAAGATTAAGGAATTTTGTGCTAAAGAAAACCCCTGCCTGTGGAGGCCACTTTTTTCAGATTTGCCTTCACCTATATAAATTCAAGTCCTTTGTATGAGAACAGGCTCCTCTGTTTTTCATCTCTCATATAGCTTGCTGAACCAGTGAGAAAACTTTGACTGGAAGCAGGAAGCTATTGTGTGTGCATGTGCTAATAGCTAATATGGAATATGTGAATGGAAAAAATCTATTTGTAAAAATGATTTTAAAGCAATTTTTAAAACCTATCCCTTAAACAAAAGAAAAACAGTAATATGGGTTCATAAGAAATAGCTAATCTTATTCCTTTTTTTTGATAGATTCTAGATTGTTGATAAATAGAATATTTTAGCCATTTAACCATTTAGCCATTTATACCTAGATTTCAGCAAAACATTTGAGTAAATCTTTCAGTTGGTCAAGCTATAAAAATGTGCACTAATAGTAACATAGGTAGATAGATTCAGGATTTATTCAATGATTAGATACCAAAGTAGTGATTAATAAATCAATACCAGTTTAGAGGGAGGGTTCTTAGTAGATAATCCAGGGGATGTAACATGCTTTATATAATTAAAAAATCATAATACTATCTTTTTTCCTAATTGCATGCAAGGATAATTTTTAATGTTCATTTTTTATAATTAAGTTCCAAATTGTTCCCTTCCCTCCTTCATCCTCCCCTTCTTTGAGATAGTAATCAATTTGATATAGATTATATATTTGCAAAACATATTTTCATATTAGTCATATTGTATATTTAAAAATTTAAAGGAGAATTTCATAAGTTATTTCCCCCCTCCAGCTTATCCTCTTTGCAGTGTTTAGTACTTCAGAGTTTTTGTGACAATTGTGGAGCCAACATCATGGTTCTTCTAGTAGTTGAACTCCTAAAACCATAAACTCAACAATTCAAAAGAATACACAAGGAAATCAGTGAGAAAAGTGTCAGATAGTGCTAGAATATAAAAAACTGGGTTGGAAAATGGGACTTTGGACAATTATTTATAATTAAAGGTAAATCTAGAAATTAGATAGGTTCATTTTGTTTTTGTTTTTTTTTTTCAAAAAAAGGCAGGGAGAAATTTATTTATTTATTTTGGTCAAACAGAGTGCAGAAGAAGGTCAGGGTCAGTGAAAATTCACTTCATAAATGAGATTGCCAACAGGTCTGTAGCTGATTGATGAAGGAGAAGGAGAAGGGGAAACAGAAACTAAGAGGATAAGTGACTTATCCAGGGACACAGAGCCAGGACCTGTCAGAACTCTGATTTGATGTCTGGTATTTTCTAAGGGCAAGTCACTTAACCCTTTTTGACTGAGTTTTCCTCATGTATAAAATGTGCTGGAGAAGGAAAGGACAAACCATTCCAGTTTTTTGTTTGTTTGTTTGATTTTGCCAAGAAAAATGGTACAGCACTGAAAAATGACTGAACAACAGCATTTCTTTTCCTTTTTTTCCCTCTCAGGCAAGAGGTGTTAAGTGATTTGCCCAGGGTCACGTAACTAGTAGGTATCATATATCTGAGTTCAGATTTTAACTCATACTCTCTATTTCTTACATGCATCTAGATAGTGTGGTGAGTAGAGTACTGTGTCTGAAGTTAGAAAGACTTATCTTAATGACTTCAAATTTGGTCTGAGATACATTCATTAACTGAATGATGCCATGCAAGTCACTTATCCTTGTTTGCCTCAGTTTACTCAATTCAAAAATCAGCTGGAGAAAGAAATGGAAAATCATTTCAATATCTTTGTCAAGAAAACCCCAAATGGGGTCACAAAGAGTCAGATATGACTGAAAACAACTCAGCATAAGAAAAATTTCCTAACTCCAAGTATGTTTTTCAATGCAAAAACCTATCTCTATCTATGTATGGTATTTATATGAATCTAGACTCCCACTCCCATAAAAAATAGGAAAAGTTAATTCTGCTGTCAATTAGAATTCTAATGCCAGAAAGCATCATAAAGGTCATAGGTATAGAGTTGGAAGGGACATTAAAGGTCCTACTCAACTCTTCAATTTTATGGAAGAGAAAACTAAATCTCAGATGGATTAAGATATACACAAGTAATAAATGAGAGGGGCTAGGTTTGAACCAAGTCATTGTAATACTGTGTACATTTCAACAAAGCATAAATGAAGAATGCCCCAACACATTTAAACAGTGAGAGAATTCACAGTTAAAATTTATTTTCCTTTAAACCTTTACTCAAAGAAAGGTTTAAAATGTCCTAATCATAAGACAATGTTGCTGTCTGCTTCCTTGAAACAGGTAGCTTATTCCAGCTGTTCGAAACTGCAACCCAGAAAGATTTTCTTCCAATCATCAGTTTTGGCTCTAGGCATTTCAAAATTAATAGACTGGGTCGAGTGAAGGGCATATTTGCAGTCTGTGTTGGATAAAAGTGAACATAAATATTCTGGTGCCAAGCTGCTTCAAGGAAACATTTATACTTTGGAGAAAACAAAGGAAAATTCTAATTCTTTGGTTGGGGGGGATGACAAATAAATAATTGGAATTATTGAATAAATTGACAAATGCTGAGATTTTACAGATAGCTTCAAAAAAGCATTTTTCATTATTAAACTGAAAATCTAAACTGCCAGTTTTGCTTTGCAAGCTCTCAGTGATACTATTCACAAAATAACACTCCTATCTTAGGAGGTATCCCCAATGGCATATATTAATTTCTGTATGAGAGTATAAATGCTTCTTGTAAATAATATCAGTGAACAATTATGTTGACCTCTTAATAAAAATATGCTAAGAGTGAGTGCTAAGAAAAAAGAAAAAATTGGGATCGTGGGAAAAGGTGCAGATACTTAGATACTATAACAATACATTCATTTTATTTACTTATTAAACATTATTGTCTCAGAAACATGAAACAATGTTACAAATAATTGTACTTTCATCACATTATAGCTTATGTCTCTGCTGTCCATTTTAAAATTCTTCTGTATTTATTGAAAAGAAATACTGATTATCAAGCTGGAAGGATTTTAATTGTCTTCTAATCTAATATCTTCACTTTACCAATGAATAAATTGAGTACCACAGAGGCAAATTCTGAACCCAAGACTTCTGACACCACACCTCAATTATTTTTCCTTTGAATCATACTTTTTTTAATGAGAATCCTGGAAATACATAAAAAATTGTCATTCAAATATTTCTGTTTTAAGGTCACTAAAAGTATCATAGTTGTTTGTTGCTACAAATTCTGTAAAGGAGAAATAATTAGATCCTGAAAAATTCTGAGCTCCTAAGATTTATGTCAAATTTTGCAATAATTCAATTTTTAATTCACCAAATATTAAAGACTATTTTATGCCTAGGGATTATGATGAATGTAAATTCTATGGCAATAACAAAACAACCCCCTCAAAGCATTAATCTAGGTTAAAATAGGACAATACGAACTATATTTCCTTCTGTGTCCTTCATTCCTGGGATTGTCTATTAATGACAACATATTTCAGGAGGAGAGTGGGTCTGAGTAACTATAGAATATGAACAATATGCTAACAATATCAGTATATGGCTAGGTAGGCAGTATAGGTAGGAGAAAGAAAGAGAGGACCCAGGGCAAGAGAGAATAGATTTGAAACAGTGACCTAAACTATATTGGTATAAAGCAGTGCAGAAAAAAAAAAAAAAGCAAAAATAGAGTAAATTTATGTGGTTTTAGGATAATTCACTGACATATTTATTTGGGCTCATTAGCTTCCATGTGAATTCCCAATTCTGCATATCCTTTCTTTTTTTACTACTTTCTTTTTTTTCAATTATTCTTTCAATCTTTTCCTTTCTTTTCAGTACCTATTGTAACTTCTATGACGTTTTATTTTCCTTTAACCAGTAGTATGGCTTATTGGGACAAAGGAAGGAAAATAACTTTGATATTCATCTAGTTAGCCATCCCGTCAATAAACCATTTTTAAAAACCTACTGTGTGCCATATAATATGATGAACTTTGGGGGATGTAAAGAAAGGCAAAAACAGTCCCTAGTCTCAACCCCCCCCCACTGTAACGAAGACTACAAATGCAAACAATTAAATATGAACTGTAAGTACAGTCAGCTTAAATTAGATAATCAGCAGAGGAAGACACTGTCATTAAAGGGGACTGGGTATAAAAGTTATAATTTTAGCTGTTGGGAGGATTTTGGGAAATCCAGGAGGTAGAGATAAGGAGGGAGATTATTCCAGACATATAGGAAAGGCAATGAAAATGCCAGAGTCAGGAAGAGTACTGTTTCTTTTCCTACTCTGTCCTTCTTACCATAGCAAGAGAAAATAATTCTCCCCAATGAATTTCTGTGCTATTAACCTATATTTTGCTTAAGACACTTGTCATTGTTTCTAGTATTTGTCTTATTCTCTCTTTTACAGTTAATGCTCCTATGTGAACAGAGATTATGCCTCATTCATCCTTTTAGCTCTTATTGTTTAAATGTATGGACTGGTCAATGTTTAATGTGTATTTATCCATTTGATCAAACATATTTTGATCAAATATAAAAATTTTAATTATTTGGCTTTTTAAGTTTTATTTGAAGCAATGCTTCAATTATTTATTTATTTGAAATGAAGCAATGGTATGGACTAGTGAATAGAAAACTGACCTATGGGATAATCTCCCATATATATATATACATATATATATATATATATATATATATATATATATATATAAAGAGAGAGAGAGAGAGAGAGAGAGAGAGAGATTTTGTTATATGAAGAGTTTAGTAATTTGTAGATCTGAATATTTTTTCTTTGACAAAATTGTTCAATACCATTACCTTTTAATAGTGCCATTTTAACAGTTCTGTCAGGTTGACTGGTTTTGCCAGTCCCCAGGTATCCCCATATTTCTGGAATTCTTTTTTTCTTCCTCAACAGAGCTATAAGTTAGGTAAAAATTGCATTTGTCCCACATTTTAAATGATCAGATAAAAGTATATAAAGTTTCCCATCATATGCAAACTCTTTGTTCAGAGTAGAAGTGGAGAATCATATAACTTTTCCATTTTTCAATAATGAAATAAATATACATCATTAAATTGCTCTACATCCAGAGAATCAGAAAAAAATGAGGACAAAAGGAATTTGTTGATGTTATTTTTCTCAAAGACATAAAGCAAATGAGTTACTAAATGAGGATCATAATTCAGAAGTTTTTACTTTTTTCTTTGGGATTTATCCACTATACTTTTATTAACAAAAAAAAATGCTAGGTCATTTGAAATTCAACTTAATGAACAGTTACTTCTGCTTACTCTGAACCAGAGTCCTGAGAAATGCTGGCAACATTGGCCCATATAGAATCTACCCCAAAAGCATGGAAAGGTTCAATAAGTAATTAATGAAAGCGTGTATAATGAACAATATGTGTGCACATTTGATACTTACCTAAAATGATGTCATCCAATTTAAGCCAATTATACTGAAAATTCACCTTGCATTATTATATATAACTTATTAGATACAAATCAATATATATTCAATGACATATAAACATTTTAAATTATCAAAATGTTAAAATTATAGTTTTGGCTTTAAAATGAGATATAGTCATAGAGGCAAATACCTACTCTATAAGTTGCTTGACAGCATTTGTTGTACACTTTTGGGGAGAAAACTATTCTTGGTAGAATATTCCCACACATGGCTAAGTTTATTTCTCAAAGCAGAGCTACAAAGGATATGACCTCCTTACTCCTATTAACCTTTCATGGTGTTGAATTGACTTGGACATTGGTGCCAGTCAGCTAGCCTAGCTGGATTTGCTATGGTAAGAAAAAAAAAAGATTATATCTCACAGACTATGTCATTTCCAGGTTCAATAGGCACAGATTTAAAACTAGTCCTTTCTTTGACCCTTTGGATTCTCTTGAACTATTATTGCACCTTCTTTGACAGTGTTTGTGAATGAATGAATTCATGATGATTCAAGGTTATTTTAATGATAATAGCATCAGAGGGACAAAAGAAAAGGGAAGGGCCAAGTTTTCCCCTCACTAGTGCTTCTTCACCACAGCCGACTTCCTTTCTGACAGACTGACTGGGGAGTGAATTCCTGTTTATGGTCAAAGGCTGAGAGCTGTTGTGTGTCTGCAGCAGAGCTGCTGCTACTGATCTGTGAACATGACATGCCTGATAATATTGCATCACCATGGCAACAACAAACATGGGGCAAAATTCTATTAGCTGGAGTGACTCAGTGAGTCAAACAGATAATGCAATGGGCCTGGCCAACTGCCCAATTGTGGCTTACGCGAAAGTTGTGATGAATTAACTTGAGCTTATTTTGCCTGCCTTGTTATAAATTCACTCACTTTTTTTGTTGTTGCCTAAGCCCATATATTTATGACCTTTAGTAAATAAATACTTATAACCAATTAGGCATTTGATTACCCAACACACAAACTTTTGCCTTTTTGAAATATTGTAATTCTTCTCTGACTGATCTTAGGACTCTTTTTTTCACTGACTGCTCCTTTTTCATTCCGGTGATTCTCTAAGCAAAAAATTCGATGTTTCAATTTTATGAACAGTTTTTAAGAATGTCATGAAAAACAGTGCATAAGAATCTTGATTGGGACTTTGAAGAAATTAAAATGAATTGATCCTTGCTTCAGTGAAGTCAGGGGTGAGAAGAATTTTTAAAGAATCAACAACTAAGATGCAAAAATGTAACTAATTTTTTGATGTGTTTATTTTTTAATTTATTTGTTTATTTTCATCCATATACACATGTATATTTTTAAATTACAAAATTTCCTCCCACACTCCCTTCCCACCATCTTCCCCTCAGTGGTGAACAGTCAGGTTAGCATTGTACATACATATTTTGATAAACATGTTTACAGATTAGTAATTTTCAGTATGAGGAATTCGGGAAAGAGATGCATAAGAGATGATTTTTATAAAGTGTTCAACAGATTCTGAAGGCTTTTTGTGTTTGTGTTTTGTTTTATTTTTCTTGCTCTGGAGGGGGATAAGATAGCCAGTTTAATACAATTGTCCTAGCTCTCTGGACTGCTGAGAGGAAAAAAATGTAACTATTATTCAGATTAAATAATATAATCCACATCTCTGTGAAAAGCAGTATTAGACAGGAGATTAAAGAATGTAAGATTTTTTTATAATCTCTTGAATTTCCTCTATGACGTTTTCTTTGAATGATCATGTATCATATAAGCAGAGCAACAGACAAATCTTAGTGCAGTTCTAAACTTTAATATTATTAAATTAATTTATTAGAAATTAACTAAGTTAATAAATAAAATAAATTAAAATAACATATTAAAAATAATGCAACATAAATATATATTTATAATATATAACCTTACAATAAATAAAAATAATTTAATGTAAATAAATAATTAAATAAAATTATTACTTTAAAAAGCTACTAATAACAAAGTTTTAGTTATTTATATCATTACAGTAGTGTAATGGTTATTATGTTTGCTTTACATAAGTCCCTGGTTTAAAAATGTGAAGGCATGCTTCTCTTTAGGAGACACCCAAGTGGCTCCATAGATGGAGTGCAGGATCTGAACTCAAGAAGACCTGAATTCAAACTCACTAGATGTGTGACCTTGAGCAAATCACTTGTTTGCCTCAATCCACTGGAGTAGTAAATGACAAACCTCTCCTGTATCTTTGAAAAGAAAACTCCATTCTGAGTCATGAAAACTCAGACAAAATTGAATCACTGAACAACAGAACTAAAACTTTTGAGACTACTCCAAAGAGATATTGATAATCAGAGACTTTCAAGGACTTAATAGATTTTGAACAAATAAATAGAAACTCGGAATCATAATCAATTCAATTACACCATGTCCTCTTCCTATTAGTCCCACATGCAGACTTACTTCCTCATTCTTTTTTCCCCTTCTTTCTTCTACTTCTATATATACATATATGTTGAGGCATAAGAAGACTTAGAGAAAATTTATGGCTGATTAGGAATTTTTCTAAAAGTGAATGCTCTAAAAGTAATAGATTTTCAAAATATATAATGCCTATTCCAAGTATTTTTAGTAAGGTCATCTATAGACAGTAACTACTTTAGCCATTTCAATGAAAAGCAAAGTTTAATCTTTTTTCAGGCTTTCTTGATAATCTTGTAATATCACATTCAAATAAGTGGATAAGATATAGATATTAAATAGGGCTGTAAGTTTTTTAGTTGCTAAGTTCTCCATTTTTGTTGTTTATCTAAAAGCTAACATTAGTGGCTGTGTGGGATATCAATAACACATGAAACATGGTCCCTGACTTTAAGGAATTTGATAAAAATAAACATGCATATAATAATCATATCAGATAGTTAAACTTCATTTTTAAAGTTTAACAAAAGCATCAGAGTCATTATTTCATTTTTTCCTTTAAACTGTATCACAAGATAAATATTATTGGTCTTATTATCCTTAATTTGGGAAACCAAGGCTCAACAATTTTAAATTATTTTCTTAGAGACAGGCAGATGATAAGTGTCAGCATTGGAATTCAGATCCAAAACGATTCTCACTCTAAGTCAAATAGTCTTCCTGCTAGTTCACACTGTATCTCAGTGTGAAAGCAGAGTGTGGCACACAGGAAAGTACATTGGACTTAAAATCAGTAGAAATTTGGCTTTGGACATCCCAACATTTACTAGATTACTTTTCTAAGAAAGTCTTATAATGTTACTGATTTTTTAATAAAGTTTGAGAATAAGTTGTGTAGCAATAACAATACAATAAAGGTCTGAAAATGTGTTCCTAGATGTTTGCACATTTTATACCTCATGAAATCGAGCTCCTTGAGAACAGGGATTGTGTAACATCATCATCATCATCTTCAAACTACTCATCATTATTACTACTATTACTATCATTTATTGTATCCTTATTTTGCCTTCTATTGTGTCTCAGGAACTTATTAGGGGGCCTGACACAGTATAGGCATTGGTTAAATGTTTTTGAACTTGCTATAGTGTTTGATAGGCTTTATGCAAGAGATTAGCTAAATGATGACCCAACTCCTTATTTTCTCCCCAATCCTTACAATAGTAGCTGGGCAGAGATCTTGCAGTAACATACTAGACTTGACCATTGAACCATGCTGAAAGGAAAGAGGCAAACATATTTTGGAAAGAAAGCAATTGGCCACGAAATTCAGTATAGGCCTAATTTCAATATAATATTTGGAGTAAGTTTGAATGTGAAGCCTGTGTTGAGATAAAGCAGAACATGTTTCTGGGGTCTAATAATTGAAAACATACACACAGGAGAGTTTAAGTGTCAATTTAATGAGAAAAAAAGGATTGATACTTTCACTACTGAGAGATGGACCTAAGGAGTTTAAAGCCACATAGCAGATGTGAAAATTATATTCTTTTGAAAATTGTACATGAATGTGAGTGAAAAGCCTAGTGTGGAAATGAAAAGACAAGTAAGACATAAAGGAAAGTTTTTTAGTTCATTAAAAAAAGAGAAAAAGAGAAAGAAAATTCAATAATATAGCAACAATTATTAAGCATCATCTACTTTGTGACTTTAATGGCACCTAAGTATATGTAGAACTATGTTTTAAATAAAACATGATCTTTGATTTGAAAGCTGAAACAAACACAAGCTATGCAAAAATTAATCACAAGTTGTAGGCTTGGTTTTGTTTTGTTTTGGAAGCCATGGAGAGATGAAAAGGTTCATGGGAGAATGTAAAAGAGAATCTCTTAGGAAAAAGCTGGTTGTAACCACTATTTTATAACCTACTTTCCTAGGTGCTGTAGCACTTAGTATAAACCCAGGCACAACTAGGTAGAAATGCTTCCTCTTCTGCTGTAGTTGTGGTTGCAGCACTGTCCAATGATATTTGGAAACTGTTCACCAAATTGACACTGCCTGGAGAACAGTATCATATTAGTACTTGAAGGATTCAATTTTGCCTCATATTCTGATTCTGTGGAAGAAGAAGATTATTAATGTGACACAGGACCCTACCCCCCTTTCTTTCTCTTAATAATAAGTAAGAGAACCAAATAACACTTTGTGCTCAAACACAGCTATTCCTTCTTATAACTTTAATGATAGCTATATATATATATATATATATATATATATATATATGTATATATATACATATATATAAAACTATATACATACACAATATATAAATATATGTATACATATATAAGTATATATAAATTTTAAACTAGTTAGACACAGGAAAAGTCTTTTTTGCTATTTTTAAAGGTAGATTTTAAGCAGAGATAAGATAGATTTTAAAATGAATCCTCTCTCAAAATGTTACATTATACATTTTAAAAGTCAATTTTAATAGTGTAAATCATTTGCCTAATTATTTGACTTGATTAGGTGTTATATCTTGGGTGCCTTAAAAATAAATAAGACTAATGTGAAAATATTTAAATATGAAAAAAATTCATGTATATGTGTGTTTGTGTGAGTATATTCAAAATAAAATTCTAGAACTTCTGAGAATTTCCAGTGAGCTATTGCTCAGGGCAGATTACAGAACATATAAATGATCAGATATGTCCTTATCCACAACTCTGGATCTCTCTTTCTTTAGTACATCTTTTTCTAGATTTTTATCTTAATTGTAATTATAAATATACAATATATTCATTGATTCATTCATTATTCATAATTTTGTTCTTTCAAGAGGTAGTTCTTAAGTGCATTGTGCTATATTAAAGGAGGAAAGAGTGATTTTGCTTTCAAGGATCTAAAAAGGTCATTGGTAGTAAAAGATATGCTTAATAACACTTGCTGAGTTGGAGGCATTATTTTAAGCTATACAAAGGGCTTTGTAGACATGATCTCACTTGAGCAACACAATAACTAAAGAGTACAAGTGTTAACCCCATTTTACAGATCAGACATCTGGGACTCAGAGAGAATGAATAGTTTGCTGAGGTTGACACAGCTATTTTCAGATCTAGGATTGAATCCTAGATTTCTTCTGACTCCAAGATCAATATTCTTTCAACTATAATCTATACAATCTTTTTTTTTCTGATGGAACTATTAGTCAACTAGCATTTCTCAAGTATCAGAAACTATTAAGCAATTAAGCACTCAGAGTACAAAGAAAGGCAAAGAAGCTCACAGTCTCAAGAAGTTCACAATCTAAAAGGAGAGATGCCTTGAAAACAACTATTTACAGGCTAAACATGTACATATATATATATATATATATATATATATATATATATATATATATATATATAAATTAAGGCTATTCTGGGAAAAAAGATGGATTAAGAAGATTAAGAAGAAATGGCACATGATGCATTACAAAACTCACTAAAAAAAGGCCAAGATTCAATGTGGTGGAAATGGTGTTTTAGGAGTCTAAGAAACATGAGAACACATTGAACACTGTATAGTAAACTTCAAGAAAGTTGTAGTAGATTTCAAGGATGAAATGAATATCTAAGCTATTTCTTAAAACCTAGTAATAATATGGAAAGGCATAGATGGAGGAAAAAGACAGAATGAGCAAGTCGGGTTCCAGGAAAATATGGAATAAAGTAATCCATCTGAAGTGGAAGGTTGTGGTTTGAGTATTCTTAATCTTGGTTCCCAATTGTATAAAATTTTGAATTCTAAAATGTCAAGTCTATATAGGTTATTCTTTTTTTTCTGTGAGTAATAGAAAACCATTGAAAGATATTGAGAAAAAATGACTGATGAGAAGGATATTCTAAGAAGAGCAACATGATATTAGAATGGTATAAAGAGCTAGAAATGATGCAGTTTGAAAAACATATGTGTGTCAACATGTTATCAGATGGCTTCACTTCTAAAATTCTATTAATATAAAATACTTGCATAAAGATCCCCCATCATTGCATCCTAGTCCTCTGTCTTTTTCATTATCCTAGGTCTTCCTGCTCTGAGTTGTCACAAGTCTTTCATAATGGTGACATAACATCAAACCATCTAAGAATATAGATAATTTCAAGGTATTAGCTATAATCTGAATTGGGAAATGCTGGTCTCAACAACAATTTTTTCTTACTATTAAAAAAAGAGTTTAATTTTTGCTTCAAATTTTTTCCCAACCTTCCCATCCTCTTGGTCAGCATTTATGGGCTCCTTCATAAACATGCTGATTTAATATCATAGATTTAGAAGCTGAAAGATCACTTTCATTTAACAACTGTGGCAACTGAGATTCAGAGAAGTCAAGTGATTCCCTCAAGGTCACCAAAGAAATAAATTGCATAGCTGGGATTTGAACTTATGTATCCTGGATCTAAATTCAAAGTTGTTCCATACTGTTCTTTAAACTTGATTTTGATTAGTTTGTAGACTCTGAGATTATTTGCCCTTTCCCAAACATTCCTCAATTTCCTATATTCATACTCTTCCCCTTTTATATCCTGAAATGCAATTTAGTTGTCAAAATCCTGTATCAGTTTTCATGAAGATTTTTAGATTTCAACCCTAGTGATTTTTCTGATGTTAAATTCTGACATCTCATTTGTCTACTTATTTTTTATCAGGTACAAACATTAAATTATCTATGTTTGTTAGTACATCCAGAATAATAACTAGGGTATGAAGAATGGGGTTTTATCTGGAGTAATGACTTTAAAAAGCACTGGATTTTGGAGTATGTGACAACATTCATGGTCCCTCAGGAGTAATAAGCACCTAATTGGTGAGAATAATTCATTAAAATAGGAAGCTACCAGGTGGTAGACTGAAGTAAATTCCTCCTTCATACCATTTTCTGAGGCATTTATTTTCCTTGTGTTATGGTCCCTCCGTCTCTATGACTCCTATCCATGCTGTTGTCCTAATCTAATTGAGAATGTGTTTCATTTCCCTAAGAACAATTTGAGATACCCTATGTTTAATTTTTTTTTCTCTGGATGCATGTATCTTAACTCTCTCTCTCTGAAAATAATGGCCATTTAAATTTATTTCCACATATTGACCTGAATTCCAAAAAGAATATTTTCTGCACAGAATTTGTCTTTTAAATATTTATCAAGTAACTAAAATCAGATGACAAGTATTCTGCTGGTGTTGAATGAGATTGAACAGAATGGAAGCAGGAGCAATTAAGAAGGGAAAGAGTTTCATTCAGTTAGGGTATAATTCTTGCTCATGACCAGTTGTGAATGTACTAAGATTTTGCTTTGTTGGAAAGTTTAAGAACTATCATATCAGATGAATACTCCTTAAGAATAGTCTTTTCCTTCTGGTCAATTAGTAATGAAGTTTTTTATTTTTATTTGTTTAATGGCAAGAAACCCAGATTCTAAGTTCATAAGTTATTCTTTATTGGTGGGAAGGAAAAAATGAAATTCAATTTTTAATTTACCTTCTTTTTAATTATAATAACTGATTTCTGTCCTTGCTACAAAGTTACCTATAGTCTGGAAACCATGAAAAATGTATGTTTTCAATTTACTCAGCAAAACTTAGTAAATGCTCAAGAAACACTCTACTTTCTGAATTTTCTTTTAGCTTGAGTTGGTTGTATAAGATATATGCCATCTCTTTTTGAGTGCTTTTTATCTGATGAGATCCTTACACAAATCTAAAACCCATAAACAGTAAAATTCTAAAAAATCTAGAAAGACCCAATCTAAATCAATTAAAACTGTAGAATTCCTTCTCTGCTAAATAGAGTTGTTAGTATTTTTAACCTTTAATTCCATATTATAGCTCTAACAAAAATTTTCAAAAATCCTAATGGTTCTTAAGGGACTTTCTTTAACAAAGAGATAAATATTATTTGTAATTAACATATCAATTGTTTCTACAAAATTTACTGCTTCTAAAGTGTTTGATGATGCTTGAAAAGATTCTGTTTTCTTTACTACATTAAGCAATCCCCCTGAAATCTCTAATACCCTCTCTGTCAAAAAACAAAAGTTGTCTAAGCAAAGGAAAAATTCACTCAAGCACACCACTTTCTATATCACAAAATTCACATCAGTGTAATCTAACTGAATAAATCTCTATAATGCTTACAAAATAAGGTTATGACTATGCAAAACAGATTAAGCTTATCTCATATATGAATAACTCTTTTACTTTTTCCTTTCTTGTAAGTGATAAGATCCTATAGACAGTCACTTTTGTATGTTAGTTCATAATACATAATACAATCTCTTTCCAATACAATGTCTTTTATAATAAATCTAAAATCCTTCTGTTTTTAGACTTTGAGAGGTCAGCAAGGTAATTTTATCCCCATTCCCTATTTGTACCACACCTCTCTTTCTATGTGTTTGCCTGTTACATTTTAGCACTGCAATCATAATTCTAAAAGGTCAAAGCTGTTAAGAGTCCATGGCCCGTGTTGCTCCGAAGTACTAAGCCTTTCTCTCTTTTCCTTTGCTGCCTCTCTTATATCCTCTGGTTACTTCTTATTATGGCCACTCTTCCTGATACCTGTCATGTCTGACCTCCTCATATCAATGTCATTGAATATAGTAGATGATAGTATTGTCAGCAAGATCAGCATTGGCATCCCACTAGACCAGAGAGTCAGCATCTGACCCCTGCTCTTCTAATGACTTGGTCCTTAGTAACACTTTAAATTCAAATTCACCTTAAATGCAATTTTTTCCTGGTATTTTAAGAGAACATAGTCTAGATAAGGGATAGGAGAGGAATTTTCTGATCCTTTCTTCCATTTAGGGTAATAATTCAAGAAAAAAACATCACAAAAGAGATAGATAACCTTCTAACTTAAGGCGATACTATAAAAATCACAGATCTAAAAATCTTACATTTGATGTGGATCAGAGGTCATCCAGTCCAAAGAATACCAAAGACAGAATCCTGTTGGTATAGTTCTCATCATATAATTCACACCATTAGCTATAGTTGGTAACAAAGAAAGTCATTAGCTCATTACCTCATATAAAGTATATTATGAGTATGGAGAATATTTGGTTATCTTCAGAGGAAAAGGAAGAGCAGTCTAGGAAATCTGGTCTATTTTCAAAAACTTCAGGTTTGGGGAACATTCTTTTCCTTACTGTGTCAAAGTCTGTCTCCCAGCTACTTCAGTCATTTTTGACCTTAGATTCTGCCATCTGGAAACACCTGGAATTAAGATAAATATTTTCGAATATTTGGAGATAGTAATCATGGCTCACTGCCTCCTTCCAAAAGTTCTTCTCTAATTTAAACTTTCCACATGTTTTTGTTCTATCTTGGCCTCACATGTCAAGGTAGCCCCTCACTTCCTGATTGCTCTAGGGATGATTGCTTATCAATGTTCCTCTCCATAGCTCAACTTTACATATGAAAAGACCAATGCAGAGTTAAGTGGAGCAATTTCTCTCCTGCTTCAAACACTCAACTTCATTAATATTGACAAGATTTGTTGAAAAAGTCTTAGAGATCTGTTGAGCATTTTTTTTTGTTAGGCACATCACTCTGTTGATTCACACTGAGTTTTTAAGCTGCTAATCTCCTATGTCTTTATTAAATGGAGTATTATCTAGCCAAATTTGCTCCATTTTATACCAGTTCAATTGTTTTAACCTGTGTAGGAATGCACATATTAAGACTGTACTTTATATTTATCATGATTAAATTTTTCTATATTAAATTTTGTATTGCTTCAAGATCTAGGCTATACTCTTTCTCTATACTAGTCTCTTATAATAATACTCATTAAAATTTCATTCATTTTTTAAGTTTTATAACAGTGCCAACAGTGGTTTTATTTAAGTCATTGATGAAAAAAAAGTTAAACTGTCCAGTTTAAGACTTAAGACAAATTTCTTAAAACAATCTATTTCTGATTTTCCTCCTAGCTGATGTCAATCTATAAATCAATTCAACAGTATTTGACAAATAATTGCTAAACACTTATGTGTTATGCATTGTATTAGGTTTTAGGGATATATAGATGAAAGAAGGGCATAGTATCTTGTGCCATTCCTTGTGCCAGTTCCTGCAGTCATTTCTTAATCCCCCTAATCTTATTTAGCCCAACTCAAATTTCTCTATTTTATCCACGTGAGAGATTTTTTCAAGTAAAGCATGGAGTAATGAATAAAGCACTGGACTTGGTATCTGGAATATCTAGCTTCAGATTCTAAATTTTATCTCATTTATTAGCTTTATTAAAATGAGAAAATACATGTAAAGCAACTTTCAAAACTAAAGTAGTATGGAAAGTTATCAATAATATTAGTAAAAGCAGCAGTAGCAGTAATTTTAAACAATCCCCTTAAAGCTAGAGCCTTCTTTTGCTGATGAGTTCTAATTGATCTTACAGATAGTCTGTCTGTATTGTTGTTAGGATGTTATCTTGATCATTAGACTGAACTTTTAGAATGGGGATTTTCTGTTGCCTTTCTCTATATCCCCACTGTTTAGTGTGGTGCTTAAGAAATGCTACTTGGTCAACTGACTAGAAATAATAATGCTTGGTTATTTATTTTCAGATACAAATCAAAGTGCTGAGTTTAATGTATTAAGCCCTAAGTTCCTTGCTTTTCAGTAACTTTGAAAAGACTCCACCCTATTTATTATTATGGTAATTCATTATAATTTGATGATATGAAAGTTCTTAGTTTTTAGTGACAATTGGGATTTCCCTTTCTTTTCCATTGATGTCATCTGGGATTTATTTCCTCTCCTCTCCATTCTCTCTTGTTACTAAAAATCTCATTCTAAGTTTTAAGAATACTATAAAAATAGAATCATTTTTTGTCACTTTGGGACTTCCAATAAATGCTTCAAGTGTCAAGGAATCTCTTTATCCTATTTCCTATTTTTGAACAAAAAATCACAACTGTCCAGTATTTGAATTATATTTTATGACATGTCTTAAAATATAAATAATAGATATCATTTAATTTTATAATAACTACAATTCAGCATAGATTTTCCCCCTCATTTTACCTAATTTTGAAGTAAGATACTCTGGAAATCTTGAAAGAAAAAAAAAAAAGACCAGTTCAGAAAAACCAACAAACTCATCAATCAATCAATCAACAGATTTGCATTAAGTGCGCATTTAGTGTTAGATCCTGTGGTAGGTATTAAGGTATACAAGTGTAAGCATGAAATGTCCATTAAAGAAACTTCAACTTATTTTAGGGAAGCAAAACATTTATATGTAAGTGAATACAAAATAAAATTTTAAATGAGGGAATCTGTGAAGGACACTGGCATATTAAGGTTCAAAAAAAGGTTTTATGAGGATAGTTGTGTTTGAGTTCATATTTATAGAAAATAAGGTGTCTAAAACATGGAAATAAGAAAAAAATATATTGCAAGTATAAAAGGGCATTCAATAGAGTGTTTACAGACATGGCCAAGTGAAGAATCATGTCTATTGAAAAGTAAAAGAATTTGAGTTTGACTGGACTAAAAGATGTAGGAAGAGAAGAAATGCAAAATAAACATGTAAATATGGGTTGGGGACAGAATTAAAAGACTAAATGAAAAGAGAAGTTTGCATTTGATCCTAGAAACAATAGAAAATCATTGGGTCATGGGGACATGGTCAGGTTTATGCTTTTGGTAAATGTCTTTGAAAGCTGTACGGAGGATAGATTAGAGGGGGAAAAGACATGAAGCAGAGAAAGCAGTTAGAAGACTGGAAGTAACTCAGAAAAGAAGTGATAGGGCCTGAATTAAGGTCATTTCTATGTGAGTACAAAGAAGGAAATGATATGATGCAGCTTTTGAAAGAATAAAAGGTATAATTTAGCAACTGAGAGGATATCTGAGGTTTGAGAGAATAAGAAATGAAAGATTACACCAAAATCAAGGAAATATGAGAGAATCCTCAAAAGATATAGTGAATTTCAGAAGAGAAGTCAAAAATATGTTCTATTTGGAACTCTAAAGTGTGAAGTATCTATGTGGCAAATATGCAATTAATAATATGAAATTTGGTTAAAGAGTCAAAAGATGGGGGGGCAGCTAGGTGGTGCAGTGGATAGAGCATCCACCTTGGAGTCAAGAGGACATGAGCTCAAATCCAGCTTCAGACACTTAATAATTGCCTAGCTGTGTTACCTTGGGCAAGCCACTTAATCCTATTGCCTTAAATAAAAATAAAAATTTTAAAAAAAGAATCAAAAGTTCGGTATCAAATACATACAACATAAAAATTACACCATGAGTGTTGTGAGACCACTAAGTGAGGGAGTGTAGTAAAAAGTAGAAAAAAGAATCTAGAACAGATGGAGTTTGGGGTATAATTTATTGGAATAATGTGGATGATTAAGCAGAAAAGGAGTTTGTGAAGGAATGGGCATTATGAAGTCTGGAAGAATATATACCTATGGAGGAAAGAAGATGTGGTTAGCCTGGCCATTGTCTTTAAAATGGAGGTTCTAGTAGGTAACAGCTAATAAAAGGAAGAAGTTCAGGGTAGAATGATTTTAAATGGAGAAGAGCTTTCTGAAACATCTTAAAGAATGTCTGGCATAGTCACCCATTTAACCCAATGAGGAAAAAAGATTATAAACATAAATTGTTATTATAATGGGAGCATTCAAGCATATCTTCTTGCAACCATTCTGTATGACTCCTGGGTCCTCCAAATGCCTACACAAATTGTTTGCCATATACTCAACTGTCCTGTAACTAAAGGGACAGAAATTTCTGGCAAATGCTAACCTTATACCTTTTGAAAATCACTGTCAAAAAAAGAACCTGAAAAATATCTTTCAGGAAATTATCATGGAAAACTGTCCAAATATCCTAGAACCAGAAGACAAAACAGTCCCTATAAGAATCCATTCAATCACCTCCACAAAGACATTCCAAAACAAAAACTCCAAGGAATATTACAGCCAAATTTCAGACTTCTCAGTTAAAAGATAAAATATTGCAAGCAACCACAAAGAACAATTTAAATACCAAGTAGCCACAATCAGAATTACACAGGATTTATTAGTTTCAACATTAAAGAATTGGAGGGCTTAGAATATCCAATTATGGCGGGCAAAGAACCTTGGATTACAATCAAGAATCAACTTCCTTGCAAAATTCTGCATATTCTCTAAGGGGAAGAGTTCTAAAAATATTTTGAAAGTCATAAGGGAGGTAGAAGAAAAATTGGGAAGAGAAATGAGAGTGATGTGGGAAAACTATAAAAAAGTCAAATCAGCAGCTTAGTGAAGAAATTACAAAAAAAAGTGAAGAAAAAAAATCTTAAAAACCAGTTTGGGTCAAATAGAAAAAGCAGTACAAAAGGTTAATGAGGATATGAATTCCTTAAAAGCAAAATTGGACAGATGGAAAAGGAGATACTAAAACTCTTGAAGATAATAACTCCTTCAAATATATAAAGAACCTAAAGGAAGTTGATGACTTTGTGAGAAATCAAGAAACAATAGCACAAAACCAAAGGAGTGAAAATGTAGAAGAAGATATGAAATATCTCATTGGAAAAACAATTGACTAGAAAACAGATCCTGAAGAGATAATTTAAAAATTATTGGGCTATGTGAAAATCATGATCAGGACTGCCTAGTCTTTGTTTTTCAAGAAAATCTCTAGGAAAATTGCCCTGATATCCTAGAAGCAGAAGGTAAAATAGAAATTGAAGGAATCTACCCATCACCTCCTAAAAGAGATCCCAAAATAAAAACTCACAAGTATATTATAACCAAATTCCAGAATTCCAAATTTTAGAAGGTATAATGAATTATAAAGATGGAGTTAATCAATGTGAAAGGAATGTACTGAGAGAAAGGGAAAGGAGATTTGGAATAGGCTGTTATTTCACATAAAAGAGGCAAGAAAAAGCTTTTGCAATGGAATGGAAGGGGGGATGGTGAAGTGGAATGAAGTGAGCCTTCACTCTCATAGGAAGTGACTCAGAGAGGAAATAACACACACACATTCAATTTCATATAGAAATTTATCTTACCTTAGAAGAAAAATAGGAGAGAAAAGAGATGGGGAGAAAGGGGAGAGGGGGAAGGGAGGGAGGGTGCAGGTGGTAAAAGAGAGATAAGATTGTAGGAAAGGGGAGTCAAATACAACACACTTTTGAGGAGAGACTGTAAAAGGGGAGAGAGAGAGAATGAATAAATTGGGGTGGGGAGGGATAGATGCAGGGAAATACAGCTAGCAATAGTAATTGGGGGAAATAATATTGAAGCAATTTCTCTGATGACCTTACAATTAAGAATGCTATCCATCACAAAGACAAAGCTGATGCTGTATGAAAATAGCCTAAAGCATGCTTTATTTCACTCTCTTTACTTTTCTTGAAGTTTCTTTCTTTTGTGAGTGGGGGGGGGTATTTATTTTTACAAGACTATTGTAGTAATATGAAAATGTAATATGTAAATATATATATATATATATATATATATGAGAAGAAAGAAATAAAAAATAAAAGATAGAAGAATATAAAGAAAAACTGAAATTACCAAAGATCTCAAAAAGAACTGAAAACTCAATTTAAAGTCATGTACATACAATGTTCAAATAGAGTTTGAATGGTCATCTTTCACATATTCTTTCAAGAGGATTCCCACAATAAGTAGAAGGTTGATGAGATTGAATAAGGACTTCTAAGGTTTTTTTTTCAGTTCTAAGATTCTATAGTTCCAAATTAAATTTTTTACCTGTTGAGGAAACATTTGAAGGAAATCAATCATAATGTCAATGTAACATGAACAATAAGTAATTTTAATACAAAATAGCAACAAAAATGGCCTGGTACTCATTAATAAATGGAGTATTGGATCACTGAATTAGAGGAGGAACCAAAAAATAAATAAATGACTACAGCAGTCTACTATTTGATAAACCCAAAGACTAACTTCTGGGCTAAGAACTCATTATTCAACAAAAACTGCTAGAAAAACTGGAAAATGGTATAGGAAGATATAAGCATAGACCCACATCTCTCATCCTATATATAAGGTCAAAATGGATTCAGGATTTAAACGTAAAGAGTGTTACCGTAAACCAATTAAAAAAGCAAGAAATACTCTATTGCATCTATGGAAAGGTGAGACATTTATGACCAAATAATAAATAGAGAGCATTATAAATTGCAAAATGGATGATTTTGGCTATATATAATTGAAAAAGATTTTGCATAAATAAACTTAATATAGCCAAGTTTAGAAGAAATGCAGAAAGTGGGAAAATAATTTTCACAGATAATGTTTCTGATAAAGGATTCATTTCTATAATATAGAGAGAAGGAAACCACATTTATAAAGTTATAAGTCATTCCTCAATTGATAAATGGTCAAAGTATATAAACAGGTAGTTTTGAGATGAAGTTGAATTTATAGTCATATGAGAAAATGCTCCAAATCATTATTGATTAGAGAAATGCAAATTAGCACAACTATGAAGTATCATCTCACACCTATCAGATTGTCTAAGAAGGCAAAAATGGATAATGATCAATGTTGGACAGGGTGTGAGACAATTGGGACATTAATGCACTGATGGTGGAATTGTGAATTGATCCATCCATTCTGGGAACTATGCCCAAAAAGCAATAAGACTGTTTTATATTCTTTGATCCAATAATACCAGTACTGTCTATAAAAATGGGAAAAGATTCATATATTCAAAAATATTTATAGAAGATCTTATAGTGACAAAGAATTGGAAATGGAGGGGAAACCCAACAATTGGGAAATGACTGAACAAGCTATAGTATATGAAAATTATCATGGGCTATTGTTTTGTAAGAAAACAAGAGTGGACACACTTTAGAAAAGTATGGAAAGACTTGCATGCATTGATGCTGAGTAAAGTGAACAGAATCAAGAGAATATTGTACATATTAATGACATTTTAAGATGATCAACTGTGATGGATGCAGCTCCTCTAAACAGTTCAGAAATCAAGGACAATCTTGAGAACCTTTATGGTCAATGTTATCTGTATTCAGAGAAAAATGTATGGAGTCTGAATTCATTGCAAAACATACTATATTTAATTTTCCGAAACTTCTTTTATGTCTTCTTTTCTCATATATTTTCTTCTTTCCCCTTAGTTCTAAATTCTCTTTCACAACATGACTAATATGGAAATATGATGAACACAATTGTCCCTGTACAACCTTTGCCAGGCTGTTTTCCATCATGGGGAGACAGGAGAAAAGGGAAAGTGGTAGAAAATTGCAGAACTAATAAATTTGCAAATGAATCAATGCTGAAAAAACTACTTTTCATGTAATTGGACAAATAAAATTTCAAGTGAGGAAAAAAGAAATTAACAATATAATAGTTATATATTTGAAAGAAACAAGTTGTACATAGTAGATTTGTAGCTTCATGTGCAATCATCATTTTTATTACACCATTATAAAATTTTTTCATCTGATTAAATAATTAAAAATAAAATAAAGTTTTTAAAATTTTTTGGTTAATTTTATAATTTTTCCTCTAAGCTCATCTCCTTCCTTTCACCCCCCACAGAAGGCAGTCTGATAGTGTTTACATTGATCAAAATTTAATATGCTGAGAGAAGAATCATATCTTTAAGGAAAAAATATAATATAAGAGACAGCAAAATTACATAAGATAACATTTTTCTAAAAAATTAAAGGTAATAGTCTTTGGTCTTTGTTTAAACTTCACAATTATTTCTTTGGCTATAGATGGAATTCTCCATTGCAGATACCATAAAATTGTTCCTGATTTTTGCACTGATGAAATGAGCAAATCCATTAAGACTGATCATCAACCCCAAGTTGCTGTTATGTTGCACAATGTTCTTCTGGCTCTGCTCATCTTGCTCAACATCAGTTAATACAAATCACTCCAGACTTTTCTGAATTCCTACCCTTCTTGGTTTCTAATAGAACAATAGTGTTCTATAAAATCCATATACCAAAATTTGTTCAGCCATTCCACAACTGATGGACATTCACTCAGTTTCCACTTCTTTGCCACCACAAACAGAGTTGCTATAAATATTTTTATACAAGTGATGTTTTTACCCCTTTTCATGATCTCTTCAGGGTATAGACCCAGTAGTGGTATTTCTGGGTCAAAGGGTATGCACATTTGTATTGCTGTTTGGGAGTAATTCCAAATTTCTCTCCAAAAAGGATGGATGACTTCACAGCTCCACCAACAATGCATTAGTGTCCCAGATTTTGAACAAACCTTCCAACATTGATCTTTGTCTTTTCTAGTCATATTGGCCAGTCTAAGAGTTGGGAAGTGTTTCCTCAGAGATGCTTTAATTTTCATTTCTCTATTCAGTAAAGATTTAGGTAATTTTTCATATGACTATGAATCATTTTGATTTTCTCATCTGTAAATTGCTTATGTATATCCTTTAACCATTTTTCAATTGGGGAATGTCTTGGGTTTTTTTATAAATTTGGTTCAGTTCTCTATATATATTTTAGAAATGAGTCCTTTGTCAGAAATACTAGTTGTAAAAAGTGTTTCCTAATTTGCTACAGTTCTTTTGATCTTGGTTATAGTGGTTTTTTTGTTTGTTCAAAAACTTTTTAATTTAAAGTTAATCAAAATTATCTAGTTTGTTTTTAATGATGTTCTTCATCGTTTTCTTCTTCTCCATCTCTGCTTCCCATTCCATAGATCTGACAGGAAAACTATTCCTTGATCTCTTAATCTGCTTATAATATTGTTTTTATGACTAAATCCTGTACCCATTTTCATCTTGTTTTGGTATTGTTCTAATCCAAGTTTCTGCCATACCAACTTCCAATTTTCCCAATAGTTTTTATGAAAGAGAGAGTTTTTATCCCAGAAGCTGGACATTTTTGTTTATCCAACAGGAGATTACCATAATCATTTCCTGCTATGTCTTTTGCACCTAGTCTATTCCAATGATCCACCACTCAATTTCTTAGCCAATACTAGACAGTTCTTAAGACTGTTGTTTTATCATATAATTTTAGATCTGGTAGGGCTAAGCCACCCTATTCTGTACTTTTTTCATTTAATACCTGAAAATTATTGAATTTTTATTTTTCCATATGAATTTACTTACAAGTTTTTTCTAGCTCAGTAAAGAAATCTTTTGGAATTTTGATTGTTAGAGCAATAAATAAGTAGTTTAATTTAGGTAGAATGGTCATTTTTATTATATTAATAGGCCAATCCATGAGCAGTTGATATTTCCCAATAATTTAATCTGAATTTATTTGGGTAAGAAGTGTTTTGTAGTTCTTTTCATAGAGTTTCTAAGTATGACTTGGCAGGTAGACTTCCAGGTATTTATATTGTCTGAAGTTACTTTGAATAGAATTTCTCTTTCTAGCTCTTTCTTCTGTATCTTGCTAGTAATATATAGAAATGCTGAGGATTTATGAGGGTTTCTGTTATATTCTGTGACATTTCTAAAGTTGCTAATTATTTCTAATAGCTTTATATATTATTCTTTAGGATTTTGTGGGTATACCATCATGTCATCTGCAGAGAGTGAATTTAACTTCTTTCCCAATTCTAATTCCTTCAATTTCTTTTTCTTCTCTAATTGCTGAGGCTAAAATTTCTAACACAGTATTGAACATTAATGGTGATAACAGGCATCGTTCTTTCATCCCTGATTTTATTGGGAATTCCTCTACCTTATCCCCATTGCATATAATGCTTGTTGATGGTTTCAGATTAGATACTGCTAATCATTCTATGGAACAATCCATTTATTCCTATACACTCTAGTGTTTTTAGGAGGAATGGCTGCTGTATTTTGTCAAAGGCTTTTTCAGCATCTATTGATATAATCACATGATTTCTGACAGGTTTGTTATTGATATAGTTAATTACATTGACAGTTTTCCTGATATTGAACAAACCCTGCATTTATAGCATAAATCCTGCTTGCTCATAGTGTATTATCCTAGTAATAACTTGCTGTATTCCTTTGCTAAATAATGTTTTATTTAAGATTCTTGCATCTATGCTCAATAGAGAGATAGTTCTATAATTTTCTTTCTCTGTTTTGACTGTTCCTGGTTTAGGTATCAGTACCATATGGGTGTCATAGAATGAGTTAGGCAAAGTTCCATCTTCACCTGTATTTCCAATGAGTTTATATAGAATTGGAACCAATTGTTCCTTAAATTTTTGATAGGATTCACTTGTGAATCCATCTGGTCCTGGAGATTTTTTCATAAAGAGTTCAAAAATGGCTTGTTGAACTTCTTTTTCTGAGATAGGTTATTTAGGTATTTAATTTCATCTTCATTTAACATGGGCAACATATTTTTTGTAAATATTAATCCATTTCACTTATATTATCAAATTTGTTAGAATACAGTTGAGAAAAATAATTCCATAGTATTACTTTAATTTCTTCCTCATTGGTGGTGAATTCACCTTTTTTCTTTTACGATATTAGCAATTTGGTTTTCTTCTTTCTTTTTTTTAATCAAATTAACTAAAGGTTTATAAGTTTTATTGTTTTTTTCCTGTAAAACCAACTCTTGGTTTTATTTATTAGTTCAATATTTTCCATGCTTTCAATTTTATTAATTTCTCCTTTAACTTTTAGAATTTCTAATTTGGTATTTAATTGGGGGGGGTTAATTTGTTCTTTATTTTTGTTAGTTGCATGTTTAGTTAATTGATTTTCTCTTTCTCTAATTTATTCCTGTAAGCATTTTAAGATATAATATATCCCCTGATAACTGCTTTGACTGTATCCCATAAGTTTTGGTATGTTGTCTTAGTACTGTCATTATCTAGTATGAAATCATTGATTCTTTCTAAAATTTGTTGTTGATACATTCAGTCTTTAAAATGAGGTTATTTAATTTCTAATTAGTTTTAGGTCTACCTCTCCATGGCCCATTATTGCATGTGTTTTTTATTGCATTATGATTTAAGAAGGATATATTCACTATTTCTGTCTTTTTTCAGTTGATTATAAGGATTTTATGCCCTAGTACATGGTCAATTTTTGTGTAAGTACCATGTACTGCAGAAAAAAGTGTATTTCTATCCCCATTCAATTTTCTCCATAGGTCTATCATACCTAGGTTTTCTAACATTCTATTCACCTCCTGAACTTAATTACTGTTTATTTTATAGATTTATCTAAATCTGAGTGCAGTAGGTTAAGGTATCCTACCACTAGAATTTTGCTGTCTATGTCTTCTTGCAACTCTTTGAAATTCTTCTCTAAGAATCTGGATGCTGTACCACTTTGTGCATACATATTTAGTATTAAAATTTATTCATTGTCTATGGTACCTTTTAGTAGGATATAGTCTCCTTCCTTATCTCTTTTAATGAGATATATTGTTGCCACTGCTTTGCATGAGATAAGGATAGCAACCCCTGCTTTTTTCACTTCATCTGAACAAAATATATTTTGCTCCAATCTTTTAACTTCTCTCTCTCTCTCTCTCTCTCTCTCTCTCTCTCTCTCTCTCTCTCTCTCTCTCCCTCTCTCTCTCTCTATCTCTCCTTTATATATATTTATTTATTTATATAAATATAAATTTATATATATATATATATATATATATATATTCAAGTAAGATTCTTGTATGCAGCATATTGTAGGATTCTGGTTTTTAATTCACTCTGGTATATGCTTACATTTTATGGGAGAGTTCATTCCATTCACATTCAAAGTTATAATTACTAACTGTTTATTGCTCCCCATGCTATCTTCCCTCTGTTTGTATTTTCCTCATTTTTCACTTTATGCATAATCCCCAGTATTTTCTTTCTGAATACCACCACCTTCAGTGTGCTTGCCTCCTGTATACCTAACCCCCTACCCTTTATTTCCCATTTCCCTTTGCCCCTTCTTCCTTCCCTTCCTTGTTAGTTCTTCTTTACTTTCCTCCTCCCCTTTTCCCCTTTTAATCCTTGAACAGTAAAATAAGTTTCTTAACTGAGTTGTTGGATGCCAACTTTAAGCTAAATCTAATGAGAGTAAGATTCAAGTAGTTCTAATCTGCTCTCTTCTTCCCCTCTATTGTAATCATCCTTTGTACTTCTTTATGTAATCATTTGAATCATTCTATCAGTGTCACAGTTCTGTCACAAGTGTCCAATACTTCTTGCTAAGTATATTATCTCTAACAGAGTTACAATTCTCGAGAGTCATGAGAATCCTTCCCCCAATATGGGCATACATCCAGTTTCCTCTTATTGAATAGTATTTTTTTCTCTTTGCCCCTTTTTTACCTTTACATATGTCTCTTGAGTCAACTATTTGAAGTCTAAATTTTCTATTTAGTTCTGATTTTTTCATCCAGAAAATTTGGAAGTTTTCTTTTTTTGTTAAATGCTCATCTTTTCCCCTGGAAGAGAAGGTTCAGTTTTTGTCGGATAGTAAATTCTTGGCTGCATTCAAAGCTTCCTTGATCTTTGGAATATCAGAGTCCAGGTACTTCAATCCCTTAATGTTGATGGATCCAGGTCTAGTGTAATCCTTACTGTGCTTCCTTGGTGGTTATATTGTTTATTTTTGGTTGTTTGCAGAATTTTTTCTTTTATCTGACAATCCTAGAATTTGGTCACAACATTCCTTGGTGTTTTCATTTGGGAATCCCTTTCCAGAGGGAATCGATGTATCCTTTCAATAAATATTTTTCCCTCTGGTTCCATGATATGAGGGCAATTTTCCATCACTAAATTCTGTAATATTGACCCAGGCTTATTTTTCTCTTCAATGTTTTCTGGAAGTCCAGTTATTCATAAGTTGTCTCTCCTGGATCTATTCTCGAGGTCAGTGGTTTTCCATGATCAGATATTTTATATTTTCTTCTTCTTTTTTTATTTTTTAGCTTTGTTTAACGGATTCTTGTTTTTTCATGAAGTCATTAGTTTGCACAGATTCCATTCTTTTTTTTAGAGAAGAATTTTCTTCATTTACCTTTTGCATCTCTTTTTCCAATTGTTCAGTTCTATTTTTGAAGGAGTTTTTCATTTGCCCAATTGAGGTCTTGAGAGAATTATTTTCTTTTTCACTTGTTCAATTTTATTTTCCAAGTATTTATTTTCTTGTTTCAAGGTGTTAGTTTTCTCTTTTCCTAATTTTTTAATTGATTTTTAAACTCCTTCCTGATTTCCTCTAAGAAGCTTTTCTGGGCTAGAGACCATTTCCTACTCTCCTCAGAAGTTCTAGATCTCTCTGAGGTAGGATCTTTATCTTCAAGGTAGTTTTCTATGAGCTCTCCTTTCTGCTTTTCTTACTTCATCTTACTAAGATCTTGTTTTAGGGGAGGGACTGGTTCACAGGTATTTGGTGCCACATTCTCTATGTACTGTAGGAATGATTAAATACAAGTTTTCCTACTTCCTGTCTTTGTTTCAGAATGATGCCTTTGCTTAGATTATAGCAATACTTACATTCAAAAGGTTCTTAAAAGCTTTGGAAATGCCAGCATCATACTGTTAGCAAATATCTTGATGTTTATTCTCACAGATCATTCAAGAAAAACCTAAATGTTAAAATATTATTAAGTATACTCACAATAAAAATGAAGCAAAAACAAATTGTACTTGATTTGAGATCCTCTTCCTAGGTTTGGAAGGGGTGGGGATCACAGCTGGTTACTGTTATCCTTGAACAATGTGGGGCAGGCCCTGGGGCACAGTAGTTAATCTCCTTATTCAACTGAGGGTGCTCTGCTGCTCACACCTGATGGCGTGGTGGGGCGGGGGGGGGGGGGGGGGGGGGCATCTGTTACTGTGCTTGTTCTGGGAAGAGGGCTTTCCTGAAAGTATGGAGTGCTTGCGGCCCCCTACAGAGTGGATCAATGCCCAGTCACATTTTGCTATTCTCTGTACTGGAACTGCCCCTCAAGTCCCACGGAGCTCCTCAGATTGCTGTTCTCACAGCCAAAGCCTCCACATCTGATCTTAGGTTGGTCTTCAGGCTTTACCCTGCCACCTCTGTGCTGGTTTTCTGTTCTCTTCCCCTGGCTCACCTATGCTTCCCTGAGACAGACTTTATTGGGAGATGTTCGTCTCCTAGATTATTTTTCTGGCTTTTGTTGATTGAATGAATCTCTGTTATCAGGCATGATTCATATAAGTTCTGAGGGAAAGCTAGGAGACCTTAGCACAGTGCCTAGCTTCTCTCTGCCATCTTGGCTAGAAGTCTACAATAAATTAAAAAAAAATATTTGTTGAGATGTCACTTTAAAAGAGATACCAACAAATGGTTATTTAGAGAAGAGGTGCCTAATATGCAGAGGTATGGAAAGCATGCCTGATGAGATTTAATTGAAGGAACTGATCAGCAAAGAAAATGACAATTAAATATTAAATATTTCAGATGCAGACTTTTAGAAAGAGATATATTATAATTATTCTACTTAGTTCTAGAGGGGAGAACTACAGGAATGAGAAGTAGTTAAAAAGAAGTAGGTTGTGGCATGTAAGGGCTAACAAGAAGTCTTTAATAAAAAATTAAATGACCACTAACCAGAAGCCTAAAAAGAAGAAAGGAAGGAAATATTTCTTAATCACTGGCTATGTGCCAGATGCTGTAAAGCACTTTGCTATTATCTCATTTGTTCTTCATAACAATTTTAAGATGCTATTATTAGCCATATTTTGTCTTTAATGAATGAAACAAAGAGAAGATAAGTGACCCACACTAATATCTGAGCCTAGAACTTCCTGATTCCAGTACCAGATTGTGCCAGCTGTATCCCGGGCTACCTAGGTATGGGGTAAGTGAAGGGCATTTTTGTTCAATTTTAGGCATTTTGACAAGTCTCCTAGAGTTCCTTTGCAATTCTTAAATTCCAATAAAATCAAAGTTTTCTGAAGTCAGAGTAAGTTTTATTATTGTCTATATTGTTTTTCAGTACTTTTTCAGTCCTCTTTGTTACCTCAGTGGTTTGCAATTTCCTTCTCCAGTTCAAACTACAGCTACTGAAACTGAGGCAAAAAATAGTTAAGTGATTAGCCCAGGGTAACACAGCTAGTAATTGTCTGAGATCATATTTGATGAGTTTTCCTGACTTCAGATTGAGCATAGCATTTTACCCATTGAACCACCTAGCTGAAGAAATACTTAGCTTACACTTGCTAAATTGAACTCATCCCTGATTGTTTTGCAAATTATGCAATAGATTCTATGCAAAGAGTAATTAAAAACTAGAATCTGGAACAGTTTTGAAAGCTTGAAATTAAAGTGATCAAAAGTCTGAGACATATTAAGGGAGATTAAAATTGACCAGTCAGGAAAGTTGATACATAAAATGATACTTCCAAAAATCATAAAAGATCTTATATGAACATTTTAATTTAAATAAAATAAGCTATTTGATAATAAAAGATTCAATTGAGAAAAGTTTGCATGTCCTCTAGAAAATTCTTTTTAGAAAGGGGAAGGGAAGGGATAGATATAATCATTGAGTGTTGAAGGTGAATTGGATGATTGGAGCCTTTTTAGTTAGACTCTAATATATTCCTGAATTTTATGATACTCAATTTTGAAATTCATTCAGTTCAAATAATTCCTGGCACATATGTATGTGTGATAGTGCGTGCATGTGCACACACACATGTGTGCATGTGTATGTGTATGTGTGTGTTTGCATACGTGTGTGTTTGTGTATTCTATAATAACACTTTTACTTTCTAAGTTTTACAAACAGGCTAATTTTCAAACACTTCTAAAAATGTTGAAAGAGAAAAGGGACATGCTTTATGGAAACTTTATGGAACTCAATAAAAATCAGACTGTTCTTGAGTGAACAGGCTTTCTTCTCCTTTTCACATTTCCCACTTCTTCATGAATTACAACAATTACTCTGTAGAGGAGCGTAAAGTCAAGTGCTTTTAGAAAAGTATAAAGTTGGTGCTAAAAAGCATCCTTTTCAATGTTTTATTTGGCATGATATTCTTTCCATTTTCTTTAGATGTATATTAAAAAGTGGTAAACTGGACAATGGAGCATTGTGCTTTATGGCTATTGATTATGTCCCAGACCTGTAAAGCTGAGTATATTGATACTGATATTGATCATAATACATTTGTTAACTACATGGAGATAGTAGCATTTTGAATGATGCTAAATGGATCATGGATCACCATGTAGCTTAGATAAATGAGTCACTTGTAAATATTAGTAGACATCTTACAAAAATGTAACCATAATCATAAATTATATACCACTATTATTTAAATGAATATGTAAAATAAATTAGTTTTCTCTCATGAATGCATATTTCATTGTATCTATATCGGTATTAATTATGTAGCTGTCTAAATAGATAAAGAATAAATTTTAATACAGTGTATGAAGGTTGGTGATTTATTTCAAAGATAAACAAAATGGAAATTTTTTTCAAGATGTTGAATACATTAAGTTAAAATGTGTTTCATTTTAAGTTTACATTTCTTATGCACAAATATCTTTAGTGTTTCAAAGGTTTTTAAAACACAAATGTATTAAATACAAATCTAACTTAGGATAGAAGTTACTTTAAATTTTAATGACATAATTAAGTCTTATTACTCAAACATTATTTTTCAGATTAAACATTTCTGAGAACACTCATTTCTTTCATCTTTTTGGACAATGTGTTTGTCATAATTATTGGTACATATTTTGATAAACATTTCATGAATATTAACTGCTTAAAATTAAAAAGTACAATTTGTTTTTGCTTCAATTTTATTGTGAGTATACTTAATAATATTTTAACATTTAGGTTTTTCTTGAATGATCTGTGAAAATAAACATCAAGATGTTTGCTAACAGTATAATGCTGGCATTTCCAAAGTTTTTAACAATCTTTTGAATGTAAGTATTTTTATAATATAAGAAAAGGCATCATTCTGAAACAGACTGGAAGTAGGAAAACTTGTGTTTAATCATTCCTCTAGTACATAGAGAATGTGGCACCATGAACAAGTCATTTAATTCCTTAATGCTCTAGGTATTGTCCTACCTATTAAGAAGGAGTTGACCTGCATTGGTAAGGAAATTTCCTCACTTGGGAGTTAACAATGTCAATTAAACCACCAGATCAATCCCCATTCTTAAAATCTGACATTATTCTACATTTTCCTTATTTAACCACTTTGTATTTTAATATAATTGGGACCCTTTATAGCACAAATAAGAAAGGACAACTAATAAAGACACATTTGTACTTCAAATATCCAAGTCCCTCAATAACCTGGTACCAACTTACTTGTTTGTAGCAGACAAATAAAGGAACTTAATCATTCTGAAAAGACATTTTATGTTTTCTAACTTGAATAACTTTAATCATATCATTCCTTTCATTTATAATGACTTCTGCTTTTTTTTTAGCACTACTCTTACCTCAAAGGCCTAGTCATAAATCAGTTACTCCTCTATGAAGTCTTTCTTGGCCATCCTAGATAGAAATTATTTCTTTCTCCTGTAGAATCAGTCAAATTTCTTACAGAAATTATCTTATAGTGATTGTTTCTAATAATTTATAAACATTCCGTATTTCTTATTAGTAAATTGCTTAAAGGAAGGAACTGTACCTCATTTGTTATTCCCTGGAAGAGTCTCAAATTTAATAGATCTTTGTGGAATCAGTGCCATGATTTGTGTCAAATCACTTCACTTCTCTTGTAATATTTCCTCATCTATAAAGTAGAGGAGATGGGAAGTTGATTCTATGATTTTATGAATTAATGGATAAAAGAATGAAGGAATGAATTATTTGAGGAAATAATGCTGAAATACATCTACTATAAGAAAAAGAAACCCTTTAGTTAACAGAAAATAAACTCAATTAAATTCATTCAATAATTGTCCTTTTCCTTATGTTAAACATGTAATCTATTTCTAATTTCCATTCTAATCCAGAAGAACAGTGACAGGATTCCCATTGAGTGACAATTACTGTAGTGAATTTTATTTTTGCTTCTCAAGATTTGTATTATTTTAAAGGTATGATATACTTTAGAGAATATCTAGTCCAACCCCCTCATTTATCCATGAGAAAACTGACATCTGGATCAATGGCAAGAAATTAATTGATCAAAAGCTTAAAACTAGGACTTGAGTGTTTTTTATTCTGTATTAAGTGCTTTTTAATCTTTATTCTATGTTCTTTCATAATATGAATCTATCAGCATATTTTCCTATAGATCAGATTTTCCTATAGAAATTATCTCATTTCTTTAACAAAGGACAGAAATCCAGTTTTCAAGGAAAATCCTCCTAGAATTTAGATGTAGGAGCAGAACCCAATATGATCACTCTCTCATATTGTTCAAGTTGCTTGCATGTTTGGCAGTGTTGATGTCTTCTCCAAATTAAATAAGTTGGTCAATATTTCTATATTTACAATCACCCTTGTATAAGTTCATAATTTCAAAGGACTATGTTTTAATTGACTAAGTGTAATAAGCCAGGTAACTTTTCAGAGTGCAAAACTGAATTCATGATTTTTTGTCAACAATTTTTTTGTTCATTCATGAAAATGAACTAGGTCACGGGATTGGTGTCAGGGAAGTATTTTATATTAGTTTAAAGTGAGATATATATATATATATATATATATATATATATATGAATTGTCTTTGTCATCATATCATTGTAAATATCATTGATAATATGCACACACACACACACACACACACACACACACACACACACAATTAGTGGATTAACTTTCCAGTCAATTTGATCAGTAAGTTATTTAAATGAAGCCTCTAAACAGACATACAGAACCCACAAAAACTAAACAGACAGAAAAGATTGAAACAAGGTCTTAACACAAGATATCTTGGAGAGATTTTAGTAAAGGTCTGTCCCCTATGGTAAAATGGAAGAATGGCCTGGTATGGGTGGGAGAGCTGGAAAGCCAATGGGAAGCTCCTAGCTACAATGCACTTCAGGTCTGGGCTCCACAAGACAGCAGTGCAGCAGGCCATTAGAGAGGGTCCCAACCCAGTTCATAAAATAGAAATTTGAACCTCGGGAATGCTAGTGCTCCAGGAACAGAACTCAACTATCAAAATGAGCAAAATAGCAAACAAAAATGCATTAATCATAAAAAGCTAATATTACGATAGGGCCAATGAAAATGCCATCTCAGAAGAGGAAAGCAGTCATAAAATATCTACATTTGAAGCCTCAAAGGGGTGTTTGAATTGGTCTCAAATCAAATATGATCAGTTTAAAGAATTCAAAAAGCATTTTAAATATCAAAGAAAAGAGGAAGAAGAAAAATGGAGAAAATAAATGAGAGTCATACAGGAAAATTATGAAAAATTGTTTGAAGACAACAAGAACATTAAAAGTAAAACTGGCCAAATGGAAAAAGAAATTAACTCCTCTAAAAGGAAAATTAACTGATTGGAAAAGGAAACACAAAAGCTAACTGAAGAAAACAAAATCATAAACCTTAGAACTGAACAAATAGAAATTAATGACTGAGACACCAAGATTCCACCAAGCAAAGACTAAAAAAAATAGAAGAAAAGTTAAAGTGCCTCTTATCTGGAAAATAGATCCAGGAGAGATAATGTATGAATTATTGCTCTATTTGAAAGCTACAATGAGAAAAAGAACCTGGAAAATATAATGCAGGAAATTATCATGGAAAATCTCCCTAATATTCTAGAACAACCCCAGAATGCGATTTTAATTTGAATAGTAACATTGAGTCAATTATGTCAATTGTGTTAAAATCTCAGAAGATATGGTGACTAGCTATTGCAGGGCCTTGTAAAGCAAATCATAAAAAAGCTCTAGAAAGAAGAGTATAAAATATAAAATCAAATCAATCTTAGAAGAAATTTCCAAAAGAAAATGGAAAAAGAAACCTCCATAAGAAACCTCGAAACTAAGGTTAAAAGGTCCTTTTTAAGAGAGAATGGGGAAGAATAAAAGCCCTGTTCCCTTGACCCATTTACCCAGGGATAGTTTTTAGATAAAAGAACAGAGTTGGACCACAACTAGGATGAATTGCATTGGAATTATCATTCAAAAAAGAATTTATTAAACACTTATAATTTCATACTAGTGCTAAATCTGAATGAAAAAAGTGCAAAAACAATTCATGTCCTCAAGTAACTTACATTTCTACTAGAGGTAATATATATATTACATATGTACATTATATGTATGTATAATACATATGTATATAATGTGTATGTATTTTATATATACATATATAAATGAATATGTACATATTTGCAAGATTAGGTATATGCAGAGTAAATAAAGATAACTGGTGACACCAGCTTTTAAAGTGAGGTTCAAGAATAATAGATTCTGCATAATAGATTTTTCTAATGTTACATTATTTTATTTTTTCAATTACATACAAAGGTAGTTTTCAACACAAATCTTTTTGTAAGCCTTTGAATTCCACATTTTTGTGCCCCCTTCTCTTCCCTCCCACCACCCCATGATGTAGGTTATACATGTATAATAATGTTTAACATATTTCTATATAAGTAACGTTGAGAAAAAAGAATCATAACTAAAGGGAAAGATCAACACTGATGGGAGGGGGGGTGGGAAGGGAGGGTGAAAGGAAATTTTGTAAATTAAAAACATACATATGCATATGGATGAATGTTGAAAAAACTTTCAAACATGTATTTAGAAAAATAAAATACAATTAAAAAATAAAAAAGTGAGCACATATTTTAAAAAAGAACTAAAGGGGGAGGAAATCATAAGAAAATGAAAAAAAATAACTTTAAAAATTTGAAAAAGTGAAAATAATATGCTTTGGTCATCATTCATACTCCAGAGATTTTTCTCTGGATGTCTCAGGAATTTTCCATCACAAGACTTAAAAATTGTCCTGGATTACTGAATTGTGTATTTTTTTTACTGTTTTTCTTTTTTTTAATTTATTTTTCATTCATATGCAAATGTATATTTTTATGTTGCAAGATTTCCTCCCCCCCCCAGTGGTGAACAATCAGATTAGCATGGTACATACATATTTTTGATAAACATGTTTCCAGATTGTTCATTTTCGGTATAAGGAATTATGATTAAGGGAATGAGACACATAAGAGATAATTTTTATAGTGTTCATCAGACTCTTAAGGGTTGGGTTTGTTTTTTTTGTTTGTTTGTTTGTTTTCTTTTTTTCCTCTGAATTGGGATAACATTGTCCATTTGGTCTAATGCAGTTGTGGTATATCTCTGAACTGCTTAGAGGAACTGCCTCCATCAAGACTGATCATCTCAAAATGTTGTAAATGTGTACATTGTTCTCTTGGTTCTTTTCCCCTTGATCAGCATCAGATGCTGTAATTCTCTCCATGCTCTCTAGAGTCCGATCATTTATAGTTTATTATTGAACAACAGTATTCTATAGTATTCATGTGACATAACTTGTTTAGTCATTCCTCAATTTATGGGCACCCTCTTAATTTACAAATCTTTGCCTCTACAAAAAGAACTATTATGAATATTCTGGAACATGAAGGACTTTTCCAATTTTTCACAGTTTCTTCTGGATATAGAACTAGAATTGGAATTGCTAGGTCAAAGGGTATGAACAGTTTTATTGTTCTTTGGGTATAGATCCATATTGCTCTCCAGAAAGGTTGGATCTGTTCATAACTCCACCAGCAAGACATCAATGGGGGTGGCTAGGTGGCGTAGTGGATAAAGCACTGGCCTTGGAGTCAGGAGTACCTGGGTTCAAATCTGGTCTCAGACACTTAATAATTACCTAGCTGTGTGGCCTTGGGCAAGCCACTTAACCCCGTTTGCCTTGCAAAAACCTAAAAAAAAAAAAAGACATCAATGGTCCAGTCTTCTCACAACCTCTACAATATTAATCATTTCCCCTTTTTCTCATCTTGGTCATCTCATAAGTGTGAGGTGTTACCTCATTGTTGTTTTAATTTGCATTTCTCTAATCGATAATGGTGTGGAGCATTTTTTCATATCATTATATATAACTGTAATTTCTTCATTTGAAAACTATTTATTCATACATATCCTTTGACCATTTATCAACAGGAAATGAATCAAGGAATTGTTGAGAGGAATTTGATCACAGAATATTGCTGTTAATGTGAACAGTTTTCCTGGTTCTGTTCACTTCAGTCAGCATCAGTTCATATCAGTCTTTCCAGGCTTTTCTGACATTCACCCACTCCTGATTTCTTACTGAACAATAGTATTCCATGATATTTAAGTACTATAATTTGTTTAGCCAATCGCAATTGATGATTATACTAGTTTCAAATTCTTTGACACTCCAAAAAGAACTACATAAATAGTTTTGTACATGTGGAGTTTTTCCCCTTTTTATGTTTTATTTGGGATAGAAAACTGGTAGTGTTATTGCTGGATAAAAGGGCATGGACAGTTGTATGCTCTTTACTCATAGTTTCAAATTGCTCTCCAGAAAGGTTGAATCAATTCACAAAACCACCATTAGCGTCCCAGTTTTTCCAAATTGCATGCAACATTAATCATTTTCCTTTTTTGTCATTTTAACTAACCTGATAGGTATCAGGTGGTACCTCAGATTTGATATGATTTGTATTTCCCTAATTAATAATGATTTAAATAATTTTCATATGATTACAGATAGCTTTAATTTCTTTATCTGAAAACTGCCTATTCATATCCTTTCACCATTTTTCAATTAAGGGAATGACTTTCATTTTTATCAATTTGACTCAGTCCTCTCTATATTTTAGAAATGAGTTCTTTATCAGAAACACTTGTTAAGAAAAATGTTTCCCAGTTTTCTGAATTCCTTCTAATCTTGGTTACATTGTTTTTATTTATGGAAACCTTTTTTATTTTAATGTAGCCAAAAACTATTCATTTTGTAATTGATTATGTTCTCTGTCTTTTGTTTTGTCATAAACTTCATTCCTTCCTGTAGATTTGAAGATGAACTATTCCTAATAGTCTCATGACCATGACCAATTCAGATCTAGCCACTGGTCATCTGGCCAGATGGTTCTGGAGAAGAAAATGAAGCAGGTAACTTAGCACAGCCCCACTCAATGAAATTCAATTCATGTGCTTGACATGACATCACCACCCTGATGTCATGATCTTAGAATATGAAGAACAAACATTAATTGACTTACAGTATCATCCTTTAAGTCTAAATCTTGTATCCATTTTGACCTTATTTTTTGTATAGAGGATGAGATGTTGGTCTATGAGTAGTTTCTGTCATATTATTTTCCAGTTTTCCCAACAGTTTTTGTCAAATAATGATTTCTTAGATGAGAAGCTAGTCATTGGGCTTATCAAACAGATTACTAGCATCCTTTATTACTATTTCTCTTGTAACTAATCTATTCCATGGATCCATCTTTCTACTTCTTAGATATGATAAATGCCTTTTTATAATATATTTTTAAATCTGATATGCTTAGATAACCTTCCTTTGCATCTTTTCCATTAATTCCTTTGATATTCTTGACCTTTTGTACCTCTAGTTGAATTTTGTTATTATTTTTCTTAGCTTTATAAAATATTTTTAGGAGTTTAATTGGTATGGCACTGAATAAGTAATTTAATTTTGGTAGAATTGTGATTTCTATTATATTAGTTGGGCCTACACATTATTAATTGACATTGTTCTAATTGTTTGGTCTATTTCTGTGAAAGATATTTTCTAATTGCATTTATATAATTTCTGGGTTTGTCTTGGCAGATAGGCTATCAAGTACTTTATGATGTCTTCAGTTACCTTAAATGGAATTTCTCTTTCTATTTCTTGTTGCTGGTTTTGCTGGAAATATATAGAAATGTTGGTGACTTATGAAGTTTTATTTTATATATTAAAATTTTTATTAACATTGCTAATTATTTCAAGTCATTTTTTAGTGATGCTCTAGGGTTCCTTAGGTATACCATCAAATTTGCAAAAAAAGTGAGAACTTTCTTTCCTTATTGCCTATTCTGATTCTTTCAGTTTCTTTTTTCATTGTTAAATTTAAAAGTTCTAATTCAATATTAAATAATAGTGGTGATATTGGACATCTTTGTTTCACTGCTAATCTTAGTAAGAATGTTACTAGCTTACCCTAATTACATAAAATGCTTGCTTATTGTTTTAGATAGATAGTACCTATCATTTTATGCAAAACCATTTAGGCCTTTGTTCTCTAGTTTTAATAATAATTGATGCTATATTTTGTGAAAAACTTTTTCAGCAACTATTCAGTAACTATATGAGTTCTTTTAGTGTTATTGTTATAATCAATTATGTCAATAGTTTTTCAATTATTGCTCCTGGCATAAATTCTACCTGATAATGGTGTATTATCCTAGTGCTAACTAGTTGCAGTCTCTTTGCTAATATTTATTTGTTCATTTTATTAGCAGTACAAATATATTTTAAATTTATTTTTGACATTTTCCCCAATTACACACAAAGATAGTTATCAAAAGCTTTTGAGTTTTTTGCGAACCTTTGAATTTCAAATTTTTCTACACCCTTCTTTCCAACCCCCTTCCTCATATCAGCAAAAAATCTGATGTATGTTGTATATGTACAAAAGCATTTAACATATATATTAGTCATGTTATGAAAGAAGAATTAGAACTAAATGGGAAATAAAACATGAGAAAGTAAAAACATGAAATAAATTTTAAATTGAGGTATGTTTTGCTTTGCACTCAGAATTCAAACATTTTTTCTCTCGATGTGGAATGGCACTTTTCTTAATAAGTCTTTCAGGGTCGTCCTTAGTCACATAACTGCTGAGATTTGCTGTATGCATCATAATTTAACATCTCATAAAATTGTTAGTATGTATAACCATCAGTTCATGCAAATCTTTCCATTCTTTTTTGAAGTCAAGCCATTCTTGACTGCTTTCAGGAAAATAGCACTTCATTACCTTCATATAATACAGTTTGTTTAGTCATTTCCCAATTGATGGGCAGCCCCTTAAGCTCTAATTCTTTGCCACTACAAAAAGAGCTGCTATAAATATTTTTATATGTGTAGAACTTTTCCTTTTATAAGCTCTCTTTTGGATCACCAGCTAGTAGTGATATAATTTGGATTAAAGGATATGCACGGTTTTAATACTCTATGGGCACAGTTTAAGATTGCTCTCCAGAACAGCTGGTTCAGTTCACACCTCCTTCAAAAGTGCATTACTGTCTTCATATTCCCACATTCTCTCCAACATTGATCTTTTCCCTTTTTGGTCATTTTAGTCAATCTGATAAATGTGAGGTGATAACTCAGAGTTGTTTCAGTTTCCATTTCTCTACTCAGTAATGATTTAGAGCATTTTTTTCTTATTACTATAGGAAGTTTTAATTTCTTCATCTAAATTTACCATGTATCTTTTGGAGAATGACTTCTATTCTTTCTGTTTTTGTTTTCCTTTGGTTTTTTTTGTGAAGCAATGGTATTAAATGACTTATCCAAGGTCATACAGCTAACAAGTATCAAGTATCTGAGGTTACATTTGAACTCAGGTCCTCTTGACTTGAGTCAGGGCCGGTACTCTATACACCATGCCACCTAGCTGTCCCCATTTGACTTGAATTCTTATAAGTTTGATTTAGTTTTCTAAGTATTTTAGAAATTAGTCCTTCATAGAAACACTAGCTATTAAAATTGTTTCCCATCTTTCTGCATTCCTTCTAATCTTGGTTACATTGCTTGTATGTGTGTATAAACTTTTTATCTCAATGTCATCAAAATTATTCATTTTGAAATATATGATATTCTCTATCTCTTCTTTGGTCACAAACTTCTCCCCATTCCATAGCTCTGACAAAAACGACTATTCCTTGTTTTCCTAACTGACTTAGGGTATCATCCTTTATGTCTAAATCCAGAACACATTTCAACCATATCTTGTATAGAGTATGAGATGTTGGTCTACGTCTACTTTTTGCCATAAGATTTTCAAGTTTTCTCAGCAGTTTTTGTCAAATAATGAGGTCTTTGACTGGAAGTTAGAATCTTTGGATTTATCACACACTAGATTGCCATATTCATTCACTTGTTTCTTTTTTTTAAATTAAAGATTTTATTTATTTTGAGTTTTACAATTTTTCCCCTAATCTTACTTCCTTCCCCCCACCCCCCACAGAATGTAGTTTGTCAGTCTTTACATTGTTTCCATGGTATGCATTGATCCAAATTCAGTGCAATAAGAGAGAAATCATATCCTTAAGGAAGAAAAATAAAGTATAAGAGATAGCAAGATCAGACAATAAGGTATCAGTTTTTCCCCCTAAATTTAAGGTAATACTCCTTGGTCTTTGTTCAAACTCCACACTTATTTCTCTGGATATAGATGGTATTCTCCATTGCTACTGGAAATTCCTGACTTTTTATTTCTCCATACAAATTTAGTTACAACTTTTTCTCACTCATTAAAGTAATATTTTTTGGAATTTTGATTGGTATTGCACTAAACAGGTAGTTTAGTTTTTGTAGAATTGTCATTTTTATTATATTAGCTCTACCTATCCATGAGCAGTTGATGTTTGCCCAGTGAATAAGAAAATGAAGTTTTCTTGTAAGTTCTCTCAAGCCTGTATGAGGATGTGCCTTCCTCACAAACTTACCTTCCCCCCGCTCCGGCCATGCCATAGGTGATTTGGCCACATTCCAAAGATTCCAGGAGCCAGCCACTCCTTGGAATACAGGTAGTACTGGGGAGAACTGGCTATTCTCACAGTATTGACTTTATTCAAAGTAAAATCTTCCTGCCCCCTATGACATTTCCTTGAAGTCTTCAAACTGGTAGACTTGTAGACTTTTCCCATATTTCTGTTAAAGGAACTCAGGAATCCCTCCCAACTAAATTAGCAACTAGCCTTCTTTGTTTTCCACTGATAAATACTCTGAGCCTCCAAGCATTGATGGGAAGCTCACCCATGGAGAATATTTTCTGCCTGGGACTTTCTTTCTTTCTTTCTTTCTTTCTTTCTTTCTTTCTTTCTTTCTTTCTTTCTTTCTTTCTTTCTTTCTTTCTTTCTCTCTTTTGTTCTTTCTTCCTTTCTCTCCCAATTGGGACTCAAAAGGAGAAAAAGAACCCGGGATTCCCCCAGCCATAGACTGTTCAGAGCTGGTGCTCCCCCGAATTGGTGATGTTATATTTATCTTTTTTTATTCTACTTTGATCATAGTATTACTAACCCCTTTTTCTTTAATTTGTTAGTTGCTCTATTGGATGTTATTGTAATCAATCTATTCCTTGTGTTTTGTAATTAAAATACTTTCATTCTCACGAGTGTCAGCAAGCGTGTCATTTGCAGGAACAAATCTGAACCTCATTTAAAATAACAATACACCAAGTTATTTAAATCTGATTTAATTTGTGGAGAAGTGTTTTGTAATTCTTTTCAAAAAGTTTCTAGTCTCCCTTGGCAAATAGATGCCCAGGTATTTTATATTGTCTAAGGTTATTTTGAATGGGATTTAATTTTCTATGTCTTCCCTTTTGTATATTCCTAGTCATATATAGAAAAGTTGAGGACTTATGAGAGTTTATTTTATATCCTGCAACTTTGCTAAAATTGCTAATTGTTTCCAGTAGTTTTTTGGATGATTGCTTGGGGTTCTCTAGGTATACCACATGTCATCTGCAGACTGAGAGTTTTGTTTCTTCCTTCCCAGTTCTAATTCCTTGAATTTCTTTTTCTTCTCTTATTCCTGAAACTAACATTTCTATTATGATATTGAATAGTAGTGGTGATAATGGGCATCCTTGTTTCAGCCCTGATCTTATTGGGAATGCCTCTAGCCTGTCCCCATTGAATATAATGCTTGTTGATGGTTTCAGATAGATACTGCTTATGGTTCTAAGGAACAGTTCATTTATTCCTACACTCTATAGTGTTTTTAGTAGGAAAGGGTGTTGTATTTTTTCAGCATCTATTGATATGATCATATAATTTCTGACAGGTTTGCTCCTGATACAGTCAATTATGCTAACAGCTTTCCTAATATTAAACTAACCCCGAATTCCTGGGATGAATCCTACTTGGGCAAAATGTGTTATCCTAGTGAAAATGTGTTGTAATCACTTTGCTAAGACTGTATTTAAGATGTTTGAATCTTAATTCATCAGGGAGATAGATCTATAATTCTCTTTCTCAGTTTTTAACACTTTCTGGTTTAGGTATCAGCACCATATTGGTTTCATAGAAAGAGTTAGGCAGAGTTCCTTCTTCCCCTATTTTCCCAAAGAGTTTATATAGAATTCGAACCAATTGTCCCTTAAATGTTTGATAGAATTCACTTCTACCAAATCAGGCCCTGGAGAATTTTTCTTAGGGAGATCAGTGATGGCTTGTTGAATTTCTTTTTTTCTGAGATAGGGTTGTTTAGGAATTTAATCTCCTCTTCATTTAACCTGGGCAACTCATATTTTTATAAATATTCATCCATTTCACTTAGATTGTCAAATTTATTGGCATAGATTTGGGCAAAATAATTCTGAATTAGTACTTTAATTTCCTCCACATTGGTGGTGAGTTCACCTTTTTTCATTGATGATACTAGTAATTTGGTTTTCTTCTTTCTTTTTTAAAATCAGATTGACCAGAGGTTTATCAATTTTATTGTTTCATTTCATAAAACCAACTTTTGGTTTTATTTATTAATTCAATAGCTTTTTTTGCTTTCAATTTTATTAATTGCTCCTTTAATTTTAAGAATTTCTAATTTGTTATTTAATTGGGGATTTTTAATTTGTTCTATCTCTAATTTTTTAGTTGCATATTTAGTACATTGATTTCCTCTTTCTCTAATTTATTCATGAAGACACTTAAAGATAAAATATATACGCTGACAGCTGTTTTGAGTGAATCCCATAGGTTTTTGAATGTTTTTTCATTATTGTCATTATCTAGGATAAAATAATTAGTTCATTCTATTATTTGTTGTTTGATCCACTCATTCTTTAAAATGAGGTTATTCAGTTTCCAATTGGTTCTGGGTCTATATCTCCTTGGCCCAATATTGCATATGACTTTTATTACATTGTGATCTGAGAAAGATGTATTCACTATTTCTGCCTTTCTGCAGTTGATCATTAGGTTTTTATGCCCTAGTACATGATCAGTTTTTGTATAAGTTCCATGTACTGCAGAGAAAAAAGGTATATTCTTTTCTATCCCCATTCAGTTTCCTCCATAAGTCTATCACATCTAGTTTTTCTAACAATCTATTTACCTCCTTAACTTCTTTATTGTTTATTTTATGATTTGATTTATCTAGATCTCAAAGGGGGAGGTTGAGGTCTTCCACTAGTACAGTTTTGCTGTCTATGTCTTCCTGTAGTTCTTTCAGCTTGTGCTCTAAGAAATTGGATGCTATCCCATTGGGTCCATATATATATTCAGTATTGAAATTACTTTATTGTCTATGGCACCTTGTAGGAGGATATAGTTTCCTTCCTTATCTCTTTTAATGCTATCTATTTTTGCAGCTGCTCTGTCTGAGATAAGGATTTCTACCCCTGTTTTTTTTTTACTTCAGCTGAAGCAAAATATGTTTTGCTCTAAATTACCTTTACACTCTCTCTCTCTCTCTCTCTCTCTCTCTCTCTCTCTCTCTCTCTATCTATCTATATCTATATCTATCTATCTATCTATCTATCTATCTATCTATCTCTATCTCTATCTCTATCTATCTATCTATATCTATATCTATATCTATCTATCTATCTATCTATCTATCTATATATGGTTCAAATGAGTTTCTTGATTGCTTATTGTAGGAGTCTGGTTTTTAATCCACTCTGCTATTCGCTTATGTTTTAAGGGAGAGCTCATTCCAATCACATTCAAAGTTATAATTATTAACTCTTTATTGCCCTCCAATGCTATCTTTCCTCTATTTGTATTTCTCCCTTTCCCCCCTTTATCCATATTCCCCAGTATTTTGTTTCTGAATGCTGCACCCTTAAGTGTGTTTGCCCTCCTATTTCCATGCCCTCCCCTTTCTTCCACATTTCTATTTTTCCCTTTTCCCTTTCCTTCCTTCTGTTAGTTCACCTTTTATCTCTCTCCCTCCCTTTCTCAGCCCTCCTCTTCCCTTTTAATACTTGAAAGGTTAGATTTTTTTTAAGTTAACTGAGTTTGTGTTTAAGTTAACTTTAAGCCAAGTCTGATGAAAAGATTTAGGTGTTTCTCATCTCTTCCCTTCTTCCCCTCTATTACCATAGGTATTTTGTACCTCTTAATGTAATGAGATTTACCCCCATTCAATCCTCTACCTCCTGCTGTCTCCTTCTTGTCCCCCTTTTTTAAGGATAAAGTGTTTTTAAATCATTCTATTTGAGTAATAGAGAATTCTGAGTATCCATCACTTATAGCTAAATACATTCTATCTAATAGAGTTACAGTTCTTGAGAGTTATTATAGTCTTTCTCCCAAGTACACTTAAAGACAGTTTCATCCCACTGGATAGCAGTCTCATGGATAAGTCATGAGTGTTTATCACTTCTGGTTAGGTATATTCTCTTTGTTAGAGTTACAATTCTCTAGAGTTATGAAAATCATTTCCCATTCTGGGATATAGCCAATTTCAACTTATTGGATAGCTGGATAACAGTTTTTATTTTCTTTACCCCCTTTTTAATTTTACTTTTTCATGTGTCTCTAGAACCTCTGTTTGATGTCCAAATTTTCCATTTAGCTCTGGCCTTTTCATCAGGAATTTTTGGAATTCTTCCATTTCATTAAATGTCCATCTCTTCCCCAGAAAAAGAATGCTCAGCTTTGTGGGATAGTGGATTCTTGGTTGCATTTCAAGCTCCCTTGCTCTTCAGAATATCATGTTCCAGGCCCTTCAATCCCTCAATGTTGATGCAGCCAGGTCCTGCATAATCCTTACTGTGGCTCCTTGGTATTTAAATTGTTTCTTTCTGACTGCTTGCAGGATTGTCTCCTTTATCTGATATTTCTGGAATTTGGACACAACATTCCTTGGTGTCTTTCTGGAGGGGATTGATGTATTTTTTCCATCACTACTTTGCCTCTGGTTTCATGACATCAGGGCAATTTCCCCTGATTAAATCCTGCAATATTAAGTCCAAGCTTTTTTTTCTCTTCAATATTTTCAGGATGTGCAATAATTCTCAGGCTGCCGCTCCTTGATTTATTCTCAAGGTCAGTGCTTTTGCTGAGGGGGTATTTTACATTTTCTTCTATTTTTTTTTCTATTTTTTGGTTTTGTTTAACAGACTCTTGCTGTCTCATAAGTTGTTAGTTCATGCAGACTCCATTCTTTTTTTTAGAGAAGAGTTTTCTTCATTTACCTTTTGCAACTCCTTTTCCAATTGATCTATTCTATTTTTGAAAGAGATTTCCATTTGACCAATTGAGGTTTTGAGAGAATTATTTTCTTTTTTTGCATTTGCCCAAATGAGGATGTGAGAGAATTATTCTCATTTTGTATTTGTCCAATTGTATTTTACAATGATTTGTTTTCTTGTTGCAAGGTGTTAATCTTCTCTTAGGTTTCTTCCCCCAAATTTTCCAATTGATTTTTAAACTCCTTCCTTATTTCTTTAAGGAATTCTTTCTGTGCTGGAGACCAAATCATATTCTCCTCAGAGGTTCTAGGTCTCTCTGAGTTAGGATCATTTCATTCGAAGAATTTTCCAAGGATCTACCTTTCTGTTGACCTTTCTTCATTTTGCTAACACATTGAGTTGGGGAGGGGCTGGTTCACAGAGATTTGGTGTTAGAATCCCTAGAGGCCTTACTCACTGAGTGCAATACCTCCATCTGGCCAGTAGAAGGTGCTGGTTGCTTTCTCTGGAGTGTCTGTGACCTTGATTGAGGTCTACTTCTTTAGCCTGGAGGGAGTGATTGAAACTGTTAAATACTTTTGTCTTCAATCAACGGTGGGCTTTACCCTGGAGTGAGGTCATCCCTCTCCCTATTGTCAGCTGGACTGGTTCTTCTGCTCACACACCTGTGCCTGGGGCAGAAGGTCTGTAATTGTATTTGTTCTGGGAAGAGGTCTCAGCCTAATGGAGACTTGGACTCAAGAGTTCCTCAGATCAGAGGAGCCCAGGGATGTTGTCCACAGCTCTCCTTTACTGGAACTCTTCCTACAGCCCTGTATGTAAGCTCCAACACCAATGCCTCTGCTCCCTAGTTGACCCAAGCCCCCGTGGTTGACCAGGCTCTAGCCCCACTGATCACACAGGTCTGACTCTCGGGCCTTCAGGCTCCCTGGGCTCCAACCCAGCAGCTAATCAGGCTGATCCACAGCTGAACTGCCCTCTGAGCCTGGACTCACCCAGGACCATGGAAAACAAATCCTGCGGAAGATGTTCTTTCTCCTGGCTTTTCTTTCTGGGTTTTGTGGATCAGATTTTTATTAAGAGGTTGTTTCATATCATAGATGGTGAAAGATGAGGAGACTTTAGAATTGTGACAGTCTTCTCTTGGCCATCTTGGCCAGAAGTCACTTCTGTTCCTTTTATACTTATTTCACTGATCCACCACTCTGTTTCTTAGCTATCATCAGACAGTTTTGATAACTGCCATTTTACATATAGTTTTAGATTTGGTTTGGTTAAGCTACTTTCCTTTCATTTTTCCCTTAATTTCCTTGATATTCTTGACCTTTTGTTCCTCCTGATGAAATTTTTGTTTTACTATTTTTTCCCAGCTCTATAAAATAATTTCTTGGGAGTTCAATTGGTATGGCACTGAATAAGTAATTTAATTTGTATAGATTGTTATTTTTCTTATATTAGCTTAGCCTACACATTAGCAAATAACATTTTTCCCCATTGAAAATAAAGTCTGACTTCATTTGTATCAAAAATGTTCTGTAATTTTGTTCATATAGTTTTTGAGTTTATCTTGGCAGAAGAAATATAAACTGAAGGAATTAGAACAGGCAAAGAGGACACAAAACTCTCTTCGCAGATGATATGAGCGTATATTTAGAACACCCTAGAATATCAGTTAAAAAGTTACTTGAAACAATTAGAAACTTTAGAAATGTTTCAGGATATAAAATAAAACTATATAAGTCATCAGCATTTCTATATATTGCAAAGAAGTCCAGCAGCAAAAGAGAAGTTCCATTAAAAGTAACTATAGTTATATATTTATATATATATATATATATATATATATATATATGTATATATTACATATATTTAAAGTCAATTATTGATTTCTTGGGATTCTCTAGGTGTAGCATCATGTCATCTGCAAAGAGCGAGAGTTTTGTTTCTTCTCAATTCTAATTCCTTCAATTTCTATTTCTTCTCTTATTACTGAAGTTAACATTTCTAATACAATACTGAATAACAGTGATAATAATGAATATATTTTTGTTAATTTTGTTCCTGATATGGTTAATGATGCTGATTATTTTCCAAATATTGAATCATGAAATATAGATATCTGGTATAAATCTTCCCTGATCATAGTGTATTATACTAATAATAACTTGCTGTAATCTCTTGGCCTAAATTTAATTTAATTTTTTGCAGCAATATTCAATAGGAAGATTGATCTATAATTTTTTGTCTGCTTTGCCTCTTCTTGGATTATGAATCAGCACTATGTTGGTGTTTTAAAAAGAATTCAGCAGGCCTTCTTTTTCAAATAGTTTAAAATAGAATTGGAGTCAACTGTTCCTTAAATGTTTGGTAGAATTCAATTGTAAATAAATCAGACCTTGGAGATATTTTCTTTCAGGATTCATTGATGGCTTCTTCAATTATTTGTCTGAAATGGGATGATTTAAGAATTTTATTCTTCTGCTATTTACATTCTTCTGCAATTTACATTCTTACAAATATTCATTTGTTTCACTTATATTGTCAGATTTATTCATATACAGTTGGGTAAAATAGCCCTGAACAATTATTTTAATTTCATACTCATGGTGATGATTTCACTCTTCATTTTTGATACTGGTAATTTGATTTTCTTCTTCCTTTTTTTAAAATCAGATTAACTAAATATTTATCTATTTTATTGCTTTTCCCCCTCTTAAAACAAATTCTTAGTGTCATTAGTTCAAAACCCTGCTTACTTTTAATTTTATTCATTTCTCCTTTAATTTTTCAAATATTGAAATTAGTATTTAATTGAGATTTTAAATTTGTTCTTTTTCTAGTTTTTTTTAGTTTGCTTATCTAATTCATTGATCTCCCCCTCCCTAATTTATTCATATAAACATTTAGAATTTTACAGTTTCTGTTAGTAACTATTTTGTCTGCAAATCACAAGTTTTGGTATTATATCACATTATGTCATTGTCTTGGAAGAAATTGTTAATTTTTTATATGATTTAATGCTTGATACACTTGTCCTTTAATACTTGCTTGCTTACCTTCCAACTAATTTTTAATTTACTTTTCCATGACCTTTTATTACTTGTAATTTTAACATGTCATGATCTGAAAAGGATAGATTTCCTATTTTCACCTTTCTGCATTGATAGCAAGGTTTTTAATACTCTAGTACATGGTTGGGGTTTTTTTGTGTAGTTCCCTTATATCATGGAGAAGAAAATGAATTTCTCTCTATTTTTAATTAGTTTTCTCTTAAATTTTACATTTTCATCTATTTTTTTCAGCCTTTTGCTTTTGTTTTGTGGAATCTTAGTGTCTCATAGAGTCCTTCATGTCCATTTGTTCAATTCTAATTTTTAGGTTTATATTTTCTTCAGTTAGTTTCTTTGATTGCTTTTGGTAGAATTCACTTGTAAATCCATATAACCCTAGAGAATTTTTCATGGGGAGTTCATTGATGGTTTGGTCAATTTTCTTAGACAAGGTTGTTTAAGTAATTTATTTACTTTACTGTTAATCTGGGTAGTTTACATTGTTTTATAAATATTAATCCATTTCACTTAGATTGTTAAATTTATTGGCATATATTTGGGTGAAAAAACTTTGAATTATCAATTTAATTTTCTCTTCATTTAGCTGAGAATTCACCCTTTTCATTTTTGATGTGGGATAAATTATTCTTTTTTGAATCAAATTAAACAAAGATTTATCTATTTTATCAATTTTTTTCATAGTTTTCTTAGTTTTATTTATTAGTTCAACAGTTTTTTAATTTTTAATATTATTAATCTCTTCTTTGATTTTTCAGAATTTTTGAAAACATATCTCATTTATTATTTACTCAGGGAATTTTAATTTGTTCTTTTTTCTAGCTTTTCTAGTTGCTTGCCCAGTTCATTGAGTTCCTTTTTCTCTATTTTTTTTATGCAAACAATTAGAGATGTAAAATTTCCCCTAATGACTGCTTTGACTGAATCCCACTGGTTTTGGTACATTGTCTCATTATTGTCATTGTCTTGAATGAAATTATTAATTATTTCTGTGATATTTTGTTTGATACACTAATTCTTAAAATTAGGTAATTTAGTTTCCAATTAATTTTAGTCTATCTTTTCATGACCCTTCATTTAATATTATTTTTATTACATCATGATCTGTAAAGGGTTTATTTAAAATTTCTGTCTTTTTGTACTTGATTGTGAGAATTTTATACCCTAATATAGGCTCGGTTTTTGTGTAACATGTACCACTAGGACAAAAGTATATTCCTTTCTGTCACCATTCAATTCTCTATAGAGGTTTATCATTTCACCATTTAACAAAGGTCTGACATCTAAAATTCTACTCACTTCCTCAACTTTCTTTTTGTTTATTTTGTGATTAGATTACTCTAATTCTGAGAGAGAAAGGGTGAAATCCCCCATTAGTATAGTTTTCCTGATTATATCTTTGTGCAACTCATTTAACTTCTCCAAGCATTCAAATGATATATACATCTTGTTGTTTACAATGGATATTGCTTCATTGCCTGGGGTACCTTTGAAGAAGATGTAGGTTCTATTCTTATCCCTTTTAATGAGTTCCATTTCTGTGCTTGCTTTGTTTGAGATAAAGATTGCTAACCCTGTCTTTTTCACTTCAGCTGAAGCACAACATATTCTGCTCCAGTCTTTTACCTATACTGTGTGTGTAACCCTTTTCTTGAAATATGCTTCTTGTAAACAACATATTTTAGGATGCAGATTTTTAATCTGTTCTGCTTTCTGTTTCTGTTTCATGTAGCAATTCTGAAAGCCATATATTTCATTGAATAGCCATCTTTTTTCTTAAAAGAATATGCTCAACTTTTTCTGGGTAGTTGATTCTTGGTTGTAACCCAAGCTTCTTTACCCTCTAGATAATTCTATAAAGGTCTAGATAGACTCTGATCCTTTAATTTTGATGTTGACAAATCTTGCATGGTGTTAATTGTAAATCCTTGGTATTTGCATTGTTTCTTTTTGACTGTCTGCATTATTTTCTCCTCTACCTGATAATTCTGGAAGTTGGCTATGATATCCATTGTAATTTTCATTTTAGGGACTCTGAAAGAGTCCCTAAAGGTGATTGGTGGATTTTTTCAAGGATCATTTTAACATCTCATTCTAGGATATAAGGATAATTTTTCCTAAAGATTTCTCGACACATGTCCAGGCTCAATTTTTGGATCATGTCTTTCAAGTTACTAGTCCAGTAATTTTTAAATTATCTCTTCAGGATCTATTTCCAGGTTATTTTTTGTTTCAATGAGTTGTTTTATATTTTCTTCATTGTTTCATTATTTGATATTTTACTTGGCTGATTCTTCTTAACTCATAAAGTCATTAGTTTTCATTTATATGATTCTAGTTTTTAATTATTTTCTTCAGTTGACTTTTCCATCTCCTTTTTCCATTTGGTCAATTCTTTTTTGAATTAATTTTTTTCAGTCAATATCTTTGCATCCTTTTCCAAATTGTTGAATTTCTCTTGTGTTTCTTTTTATAATTTTTATATTTTGTTTTAGTCCTTTTTGAGTTCTGCCAAGGAGTCTTTTCAATATTCTCTTCTGGGGTTTCACATGTAGTACTTTCCTTGCTATCCTCTTCTGAGATGATGTTGTGATCTTATCACCAAAGTAGCTTTCTATAGTCAGGGCTTTTCTATGATCTTTTTCCTTCATTTTGAACTCTACTCTCAACACAGGGAAAACTGTTCCAAACTTCTTGTTTTGGGGGAGGAGTATGTTCACAGAATTTCTGTGTCCTCCAAAGCTAACAGCTTGCTCTGCTTGGACTAGACAGTTGCACAGAAATTCAAGGACTCCAAGTTTTCCATAGGTACCAGTTTTGGAGCCCTAAGAACTGGTCTGTGATGTTGTAGGTCTGCTGAGCCAGTACTTATAGGCTTTAGTTGCTGATCTTTGTTGTGCCTAAGAACCTCTAACTGTCTTTGTCCATATTCTGCCTGCATTGGTTTCTGTTCCCCGTCCTCATCTCTGTTTCCTTTGCTAGGTTCTGTTCCCCATCCTGGGCAATACTCCCTCTTGAAATGAGGAAAACAGATCGTCCAAGGTATCTTAAGTTAGAAAATGTTCCCATCTATTTTTTATGAGTTCTATGATTTAGGATAGAGATCTATAGAACTCTCATAGAGTTCTATGAGTTCAGCATAGAGGTTCAATTAATATTATTTCTGAGGGAAGCTAGGGAAAATTTCTCTCAGCCATCTTTCATAATAGAATAATTGTTTTATAAATTCTTCTCCAGACACTTGTTTTTCTATGTGAACCTTTCTATTTCAAGAATTTGGAGGGGGGATGTTTTTGGCTTTTTTGCAAGGCAATGGGTTAGGTGACTTGCCCAAGGTCACACAGTTAGTTAATTATTGAGTGTCTAGGGTCAGATTTGAACTTAGGTTCACCTGACTCCAGGGCCAATGCTCTATCCACTGTGCCACCTAGAGCACCAGCCCTGGAGTCAGGAGTATCTGAGTTCAAATCTGGCTTCAGACACTTAATAATTACCCAACTGTATGGCCTTGGGCAAGCTTCTTAATCCCATTGCCTTGTAAAAAATACCTAAAAAAAAGAATGATTCTTGAATAGAGAAATTCAAATTAAACAACAATTAGGTATCACTTCACACCTATCAGATTGGTCAAGAAGAGAAAAAGGGGAAATGATCAATGTTAGAGAAGTTGTGAGAGGATTGGGACTTTGATACATTGCTGATGGAGTTGTGAACAATTCCAACCTTTCTGGAGAGCAATGTGGAACTATGCCCAAAGAGCAGTAAAACTGTTAGGTCTATATCCAGAAGAAATTGTTAAAAAATAGGGAAAGTCCTACTTGTTACAAAATATTCAAAGCAGCTTTTTTGTAGTGGCAAAGAATTGGAAAGTGAGGGGATGCCCATCAATTGGGGAATGGCTAAACAAGTTATGGTAAATGAATACTATGGAATATTGAGAAATGGTTAGCTTCTGGAGAAGCATGGAATGAGTTACAGGATTTGATGCCTAAGTGACAGGAATAAAACCAATAGAACAATGTACACATCAACAACAATATTGTGAGATTAACAACCTTGATGGAAGCAGCTCCTCTGAGGAGTTCAGAGAGCCAGGACAACCATATTAGATTAGCTATGGAAATGTTATTCCCATTGAGAAGAAGAAAAACAAAACACACACACAAATACACACATACACATACAAACAACCTTTCACAATCTGATGGAAACTTTATAAAAATTATCTCATATATCTCTTTCTCTTAATCCTGATTCCTTATACCAAAAATAGCTAATCTGTAAACATATATATCAAAATTATGTATGTACAATGCTAACCTGACTGCTGCTGAGGGGAGGGGTGAAAAAGGGAGGGTGGAAGGAAATGCTGTAATTTAAAAATATACATATGCATATGGATGAAAATAAACAAACAAACAAATAAATAAAATACTTCTTATGGGCAGCATAATATGGATTCTTATTTAGAATCCAAAGTGTTTTCAGTTTCCATTTATCTCATTCATGACAGTTACTTTTGTAATACTTTTGTATTTACTCGATCTTATTTTCTTCTATTTTTTCCTTCTCCCTCTATTTTACTTTGTCCAACATCAAATAATTCTTCAATTATTTCTCTTCTATTTGCTTGGTCTGTTATTTTTATCTGATGAGATTTCCCAATTTCCTCTATTTTCTTTTCATTCTTTAGATTTTGTTTTATTATTTCTTGGTGTCACAAAGAGTCATCATTTGCCAATTCTGATTTTTAAATTTTTTTTCTTTAGTGGATTTTTATACCCCTTTTCTTTTTTTTTTGACCATTCTGCTTTTTAAGTGAATTATTGGGTCCCTTACATTTGAACAGTTCTGGTTTTTAAGTGTTTTTTTTTTTAGTACTTTTGTGCCTCTTTTTATACCCTCTTGGTTCCCATTTCACAATTTCTTGAATTATTCTCACTTCTTTTCTCAATTCTTCATCTAACATTTTAATCTTTTTTTAGCTCTCCCAAAAAGTTTTTGTTGGACTTGTCTCTGAATTGCATTTTTTTCTTTAAGGTTTGGTTTATTGTTACTTTTACATTGTTGTCTTCTTCAGAGTTAATGTTTTAATCTTCCCTGTCAATAAAAGTAATCTTATGGTCTTCTTTTTTTGTTCTTTACTCCCTTTTCTACCATTTTATTGAATTATAAGTTAAAATTGGGTCACCTAAGGGTAGGTGGCATTGTTCCAAACTTGAATTTTTTTTCGTATAATTTCAGAATTCACAGTAGTATAAGAGCTAGTTCTAGGATTATGTAAAATTTCAATGCTTCCATTGTGGTATGATCTGTGGAAAGATGTAGTTACTGCTCCATTGATCTGTGTTCTGATCTTTACCCAGCCCTTTACAGCCTCTGCTTCCCTGCAACAGCACACTCCTCTTGACTCTGAAACTATGATGTATACCTAGGTCCTCTCCTTCCTAGTTGCCTCAAGTGGTAACACTCCTCTCTGCCCTGAAACCCAAAATTGGCTTTGGGCAGTAGGGTTATAAAAATAGCACCAGGTTCTATAACTAGTACAAGTTAAAGGGTGTCCAGTCATTTCTTTCTGAGTAGTTGTCCAATGCCCATACTTTCAACCAAGCAGAGAATTCCCAAGTCTACTGCTGATGCCATTCCAGATTCTTCAAAATACCCTCACTGTTGTAAAAAATAAATGTTTCTTTTTGACTTTGTGTTGGCTCTACAACTTTGAAATGATTTGATATCTTACTTTAAAGTTATTTGGAGGAAATTATTGGAAGAATCTGGCAGACTTGCTGCCTCTATAGTGCCATTTTAGATTTGCCTGCCTTTGTGAAGTTTAAAAAATGAAAACTATATTTCAATTATAATTTGTTTCTTTTGTAATCCTATATATTCTATTTTATTAAAAAGGTCCATATCAGAGAGAGAGAGAGAGAGAGAGAGAGAGAGAGAGAGAGAGAGAGAGAATCCAGAATCCCTTACTTAGAGGGAAAGATTTTAGCAACTGGGAAGAACTGGAAACATTTCCTACAGAAAGTAGTTTGAACTGAGTTTTTAAAGAAGGCAAAAATTCCAAGAGGAAGAGGAGAGGAATATTCAGGGCATAGAAGACCATCCATGTAAAAGCATGATGCACAATGCAGTTGATAGTAGGCTCTAATCTCTGATGCTTTCCTCCTTTTATTATTCTCACTAATAGGATAATAAATTTTTTTCCATATATGATGCAGTACAAATGATACCACTGTCTTTTCAATTTTGCATCTTTTGAAAAAAGCATTTGATATTATGCCCTATTTCTAAAAAACAAAACAAAACAGGAATAGGGTTCAATACCTGGAAGAAACCTTCAAGGTTATCTAGGGTAACTCTTTCATTTTTCATTTAATATATGAGGAGAATCAAACTAGAACATTTATATGACTTGGTGAAAGGTCACACAGATAGCATGTGGCATAATCAGGAAGTAAATCTAAGTTTGCTGACTTAGCAACTAGATAGTACAGTGAATAGAGCACTAAGATTGAAATCTGAAAGGCTAATTTTCATGAGTTCAAATCTGACCAATTCACTTAATCTTTCTGCCTTAGTTTTCTTAGATAAGAAAATGAACTGGAATAAAAAAATAGCAAAACACTCTGAATATCTTTGCTAAGAAAAGTCTAAAAGTAGTAATAAAGAGTAAGACATGACAGAAATAACTTAAAAACAACTTCTGACTGTAGAGTCAGTATTCTTTTTATTATTATAGAGCACTGTCACCTCTGTTCTGAGTTTTTACCTAATAGCTATTATACCAGTTATTATGCCCAGATTGGAATCTCATTTAACATGACTGTGGATAGAAATTTTAAATTCTACAATTTGGATGCTGAAAATGGGAAAGGCAATAAATAATAAAATAAAGGATCTGACATAATACTAATGTTCAGGAAGTGGCTTAAATATTCTACCTAAGAAGAACTACTATTGGCTTCATCTTTCTCTCAAAGGCTAATTAGTGCTATCACTGGATTTCTTATTGCTTTAAAGATGAATATTTATAGACATTCTTCAGGGTCTTGACATTGCCCTAATTTCACACTTCACATTACTCTAGGACACTAACAGACCTCAATCTCCCACAACCTATTCAAATAGAGCAAAGAGCCATTCAAATATCCTGTGTTGTGAGACCTCTTAGGCATCATATCAACTCTTGGCTATAACAGTGGTAAAGCTACAGCTGTGACATTTCAATGGAATAACAATAGGACTAGGACAAGTGATGTTTCCTGTGCAGGGGACCTAATGGAGGGGGAAAAGGGTGAAGGTGGGGGCTATTTTATAAAAAAAAATGAGTGTCCTTATAAAGAGGAGGGCAAAAAATATATGTTTTATTGGTAGAAGAGCAATCATCCCATGGCAGTTCAGTGGGTAGAAGGGACAGAAACTCAGAAAGATTTTCACTGTGACTTGAACTATAAAATAATACTTTTGAGGTCAAATATGGTAATAGCAAAGGAGAGGGGCATGGAAGAAGTAAAGAGAGGAAGGGAGGGGAAGAAAATAGGGAAAAAGAGAGCAAAAAGGAGGAAAAAGAAAAAGAGAGGAGAAGAGGAACAAAAAAGGAGAGAATGGGGGAGAGGAGAAAAGGGGAAATATTTTGATATTTATATTTAGGTTAAGGTATATGAAAATAGTTCTAGAATAAATTTAAAGAAAACATATTAAGATACAGATTTCTGATGTTTTCTTGATAGGGGGAGCTTTTTGGAAGCCAATATTTCTTTTTTTCTGTGTGTTTAGATAGAATCAGGTTGTATGAAGCAATAAGTTATTAAAGAAAAAGAACTATATATAATATATATATATATATTTAATTTGTTTCTGGTCATTAATACCAAAATTGCATATGCAAATATTATCTAGTACATGTATTTTGAGGATCGTTGTACAAATTAGAGAGCCTTTTATAGAAGACTTCTATAGAAATTAGAAAATTTCTTTTTTTAATTGATATTTTATTTTTCCAAATATATGTTATGAAAGTTTTTCAACATTCATCCAAATACATATGAATATTTTTAAGTTAGAAAATTTCCTTCCACCCTTCCTTCCCACCCCTCTCCCCTTGTGGCAAACAATCAGGTTAATATTGTACACACTCATTTCTGTAAAATATATTTACAGATTAGTCATTTTAACCATGAGGAATTAGGATTAAGAGAAAGAAATACATGATATGTTTTTAAAAAAAATAAATGTAGAGTTAATCACATTCTGAAGGATTTTTGTTTTGTTTTGGTTTTTGTTTTTCCTCTTCTGAATGGGTATAACATTGTCCAAAGCAGGTCCTTTAGGGTTATCTTAGCTCTCTGAACTGCTGAACAGCTGTATCATCTCACAATGTTCTTGTTAAAGTGTATATATTGTTTAAGTTAACTTTAAGCCAAGTCTGAGGAGAGGAAGATTCAGGTGGTTCTCAGCTCCTCCCTTCTTCCCCTTTATTACAATAGTTCTTTTTTTTACCTCTTAATGTAATGAAATTTACCCCATTCAATCTACTCCATCATCCTGTCTCCTTACTGTCCCCCCTTTTAATGAGCTATTGTTTTTTAATCATTCTATCTAAGTCACAGAAAAGTCATGAGTGTGCATCATTTCTGGCTAAATATATTCTCTCTAATAGAGTTACAGTCCTCAAGACTTATGAAAATCTTTCTCCCAGGAGGGGATATAGTCAGTTTCATCTTATTGGATAGCAGTTTTTTTCTTTATGCTTTTTTTCCTATCTTTCCATGTTTCTCTTGAACTTCCTGTTTGATGTCCAAATTTTCTTTTAAGCTCTGGTCTTTTCATCAGGAAATGTTGGAAGTCTCCCATTTTGTTAAATGTCCATCTTTTTCCCTGGAAGAGAAGGCTCAGCTTTGGTGGGTAGTGGATTCTTGGTTGCATTCCAAGCTCCAAGCTCCCTTACTCTTACATTCCAGGCCCTCTAATACCTTAATGTTGATGCAGCCTGGTCCTGTATAATCCTTACTGTGGATTCTTGGTATCTAAATTGTTTCTTTCTGTCTGCTTGCAGGATTTTCTCTTTTATCTGATAGTGCTGGAATTTGGCTACAACATTCATTGGTGTTTTCATTTAAGATCTCTTTCTGGAGGGGATCAATATATTTTTTCAATAATGACTTTGCTGGCTAGGTGGCTAAGTGGATAAAGCACCGGCCCTGGAGGCAGGAGTACCTGGGTTTAGATCTGGTCTCAGACACTTAATAATCACCTAGCTGTGTGGCCTTGGGCAAGCCACTTATCCCCATTTGCCTTGCAAAAACCTAAAAAAATAAGAGTTTGCCCTCTTGTTCCATTATATCAGGGCAGTTTTCCATCATGAAATCCTGTAATTTTAAATCCAGGCTTTTTTTCTCTTCAATATTTTCAGGAAGCCTTATAATTCTCAGGTTGTCCCTTCTCAATCTATTCTCAAGGTCAGTGGTTTTGCTTATGAGGTATTTTACATTTTCTTCTGTTTTTTCAATTTTTGGTTTTGTTTAACATACTTTTGCTGTCTCATGAAGTCATTAGTTTCCACAGACTCCATTTTTTTAGAGAAGAATTTTATTTATTTACCTTTTGCAATTCCTTTTCCAATTGGTCAATTCTATTTTTGAAAGAGTTTTCCATTTGACCAATTGAAATTTTGAGAGAATTATTTTCTTTTTGCATTTGTTCAATTGTATTTTCCAGTGATTTGTTTTCTTGTTGCAAGGTGTTAATAGACTCTGCCAAATTTTCCATTTGATTTTTAAACTCCTTCTTGATTTCTTCAAGGAAGTCTTTCTGTGCTGGAAACCAGATGACATTCTCCTCAGAGTTTCTAGGTTTATCGGAATTTTTCTATTTTTCTATGGACCCTCCTTTCTTCATTTTCCTAAGACCTTATGTTGGTGAAGGGCTGGTTCACAAAGGTTTGGTGTTGAAATCCCTAGAGACTTTACTCACTGGGTTTAGTAATTCCAAGTGGGCTGACCAGTAGGCTGTGTTGTTTGCTCTCTCTGGAGTGTCTGTGACCTTAATTTGAAGCCCTCTCCTGTAGCCTGGAGGGGGTGGATGAAGCTGTTGAGGACTTTTATCTTTGATGATGGTGAGTCTTGCCTTAGGGCAAGGTAATTGCTTTCCCTATTCACAGCTGAATGATATCTATTGCTCACACCTTAAGAAAGGTGGGCTATAATTTTGTTTGCTCTGGGAAGAGGCTTCAGCAACTCTCCTGCATTGGAACTCACCTCCAGCTCTGTGGCAAGCTCCTGAATGTCAGTGCCACAACTGATGCCTCTGCTCCTTAGTTGGCTGATGGCTCCATGGAGAATCATCCTGCTTTTAGGTTTTCAGGCTCTAGTCTACCCCACTGATCAGGCTAGTTGAGCTTTCAGACTCTTGCCCACCCCGTCACCAAACAGGCTGGTCACACTTTCAGGGTCTCATGATCTTGCCCACTCCACTGATCAGGCTAGTGGAGCTCTCAGGCTCTGACCCTGTCCTGTGCTCCTGGCAGAGTCTTCCCTCTGTGCCCTGATCACCTACAATCCCAGAGGACAAACCTTGAGGTAGATCTTCTTCTCTCAGTTTCTCTTTCTCGGTTTTGTAGATCAGATTTCTGTTAAGAGGTTTCTTTCATATTATATGTGAGGAAAGATCAGGAGACCTTAGCACTGTGCCTGTCTTCTCTGGAAGTCTAATGGGTATATTGTTCTTTTGGTTCTTCCCTCTTTGCTCAACATTAGATCCTGTAATTCATTCCATGCTTCTCTAGAGTCTAACTACTTATGGTTTCTTATAGAACAATACTATTCCATAATATTCATATACTATAACTTGTTTAGACATTGCCCAATTGAAAGGAATTCCCTCAATTTCAAATTCTTTGCCACTACAAAAAAAAAAGTTGTTTTGAACATTTTGGAACATGTTGGGAATTTCCCATTTTTTCCTATTACTTCTGGATTTAGGCCTAGAATTGGCGTTGCTGGGTCAAAGGATGAATCGTTTTATTGATCTTTGGGGATAATTTCATATTGCCCTCCAGAATGGTTGGATTAGTTTAGAAATTAGAAAATTTCATTGCAAAATTTATTGAGGAGTTTTATTGTTGAGAATACTTACTTGAAAATTTATTTTGTTTTACAAACCAGTTTTTTAATATAGCAATGTCACTTTTGTTCTAGAATTACATTTTCTAATGATTAGAGACAACAGTTCTGTTGCACCCAATCTCCACAATTCTGGTGAAAGAAAGAATTCACTGCAAAGTTAGATGGAGCCAAAAAAGAAAATATTTTAATTGGGCTACCCATTTTCTTTGCTGCCAAATTAAGCAGTTTGTGATGGTCAACCCCAACCTATTACAAAATTTGGAGACTCATATTGCTAGAGAGATATTACTATATTGTTAAGATAACTATTTGCTACTTTCAGATTGTTGGAAAGATGTTTTTGTTTTATTTTCCCTATCTTCTGTACAAAAAAGAAATGCAATACTTAGTACAGTAACTTCTGCATGTATCATGATGCCTTATACATTGCAGACAATCAATAATGACAATGATAATGACTTTATATAATAGGAGATGCTAAATTTCAAGGATTGATTAAGATAATGGCAAAAGGTCATATTAGCCAATTGAGGACATTATAAAATGTTTGTCCTTCATTTTCAAAGATCACAACATCAGGGAGGTGATGCCATGACAAGCACATGAATAGAATTTGAGTGAGGAGGATGCTGTGCTAAGTCACCAGCCTCACTTTTCTCCTCCAGAGCCATGTGGGCCCAGTTGTCAGATATGAATCAGGACTGGACCTGGGCATTAGAGAGCTGCTAATGGATTACTTTGGTGATGGAGGCAGGCCCTCACACCTGAATATTATTCTATTGAGAGCAGGGGTCTGATTGCTATTATTCAATCATTTCCATTCTGTACAACTCTTCATGACTCCATTTGGGATTTTCTCAGCAAAGTTATCAGAGTAGTTTTCCATTTCCTTCTTCGGCTCATTTTAGGGATGAGAAAACAGTCAGGGTTAAACAACATGCCCAGAGTCACAGAGCTAGAAAATGTCTGTGATCAGATTTGAACTCAGAAAGAGGAATGTTCCTGAATCCAGGTCTGGTGCTATATCTCTTATGCCCCCACCCCCACCCCGGCTGTCTGATTGCCATTCCTTAACAGAGCAGAGACCAGAAGCAATCTAAGCACTGAGCTATTTACAGAAGTCAACAGAATCAAAACCATGAGAAAGAAGAAGGGAAGGGTGTGAGTATATAAGCCAAAGGATGAGATTTATCCTAATAAATTTCTGGGCTCTGACAGATCTAATTCAAACCATGAGGCAGGGAGTTATTAATTACCACAATCCAGAACTGCTCTCAAGGAAGTAACTTGTCATTAATATTTAAAGAGGAGGAAGAATGTTATTGTTATGGTTGTAGTGGTGAATCAGTGTTTTCATTCCACTCCTATATGCTGGTAAATGTTTAACAATGGGCTTTTTGTAGGGAATAAAGGGAGCAAATGATGCACTTTTAAGTTAAATCTTAATTACCTCCACTTTCTTAAGTCCAGGCAATCAACAGTCCAATAAATCAAGCCCTGGTTTGTAGCATTTGCTAGATAACAATATGTAAATGTTAACACTGAAATTGAAAAATCACCTCTCTTGAATCATAATTGATTTGAGGCTACCATATAATGGAGTCAAACAATAAAACAAGAGAAGCAAAATGACAAATAAATGACCAAAGGATATTAACAGTTTTCAGAAGAAGTCAGCACAACAGATAAATGTTGCTCACCTCTTAATGACTTAGAGATTTGATTTTACCATCCTAAGTCTAAAGCAAGATGAACTTTAATAATTCAGTTAAATGGCCTATCCCTTCTAAGTCCAAGACCAGTGCTCAATTGTGCTTCCCAGCTGCCCTCACAACTATAGATACTGTACTGTAGTCTTAAATTGGGGCAACTAGGTCAGAAACATTCATTTTTCCTGAATTCAAATCTGGAATTAGACTCCAATTAGCTGTGTGACCTTCAGCAGATCATTGTACTGTCTTTGCCAAAAGATTCAAGAGGGAATCATGAAAACTAGGACATGATATGATATAATACTGTACAATTCCATACACATGTCACAAAAGCTACCAAACTATGGTAGCAACCACCGAGTTGAAGAAATAAAACAAATAAGGATATCAGACAATCTGAATGATTAAAATGGTATCTCAGTTATTTTAATTTGCATTTCTCTAATCAAAAGTGACTTAGAGAACTTCTTCATATATTTCTATATAATTTTGATTTCTTCATCTGAAAACTCAGTCCTTTTGACACTTAAAATTTGGGGAATGGGATGTATTCTTACAAATGCATTTCATATCTTTACATATTTGAGAAACAAGACCTTTATCAGAGACAAAATATTGATATTACTTAATTGTCTATGGCATCTTTTATCAAGATGTAGTTTCCATCTTCATCTCTTTTAATGAGGTCTATTTTTGCCTTTATTTTGTCTGAGATAAGGATTGCTACACTTATTTTTTTTTTAACTGTGGCTGAAGCATAATAAATTCTGTTCCAGTTCCTTACATTTACTCTGCTTCAAGTATGTTTCTTGTAAATAATATGTTAGATTCTTATTTTTTGATCCACTCTCCTATCCACATCTATTTTATAGGGGTGTCCATATCATTCACAGTTACATTTGCTATCTGTGCATTTTCCTCCATTCTTTTCTTTATCCTGTTTGTTCTCTCTCTCTCCCTTCACCTTTTCCTTCCTCACCAATGTTTTGCTTCTGTTTGCCTCTTCCCTGATTTGCTCTCCCTTCTCTCAATTCCCCTTCCCTCCTATCTTTACTTAATCTCCTCCCCTCCTACTTTCCTGTCAGGTAAGATAGATTTCTATATTCATGTGACTGTATATATGATTTCCTCTTTGAGCCAGTACCCATTGTCCACCCTCCCATCTTCTTCATTTTAACAGGTCTTTCCTACCTTTTTATTTGAAATAATTTACCGCATTTGACCTTTCACTTTCTTCTGCTCCCAGTATATGTATTGTTTCTAATCCCTTAATTTTTATATCACTCCCTCAAATTCATTTACCTGTATCCTCTCTGTCTAGCTGTACTATTGGTAATGCAATTATTAAGAATTACAAGTATCTTCTTCCTGTGTAGGAATGTAAACTGTTTAGCCATATTGAATTACTTCTGTTTCCTTTTCCTTTTATAAACTTATTGGACCTTGAAATTGGAGGTCAAATTTTTGGTTTACTTCTGGTCTTCTCCTTGTGAAAGCCTAAACTCCATCTATGTCATTGAATAACCATTTTCCCCTGGTGTCATATGCTTAATTTTGTCAGTTAAGTGATTAAATTAATCCAGGTTCTTTTGCCTTCTGGAATATCATATGTTATAACTTTTGAAACTTAATGTTCTGCTTCTAAATTCTGTATAATCCTGATTGTCATTGTATGGTTCTAAATTGTCTCTTTCTGGCCAACTATATTATTTTATCCCTGACTTGTAGTTCTATAGTTGGGCTATGTCCCTTGTATGTTTGTTTTTGTGATCTCTTTCTTGAAGTGATCAATGGTTCCTGTAATGCCAATGTGATGTTTTTATTTTTCTTGTTTCTTTACTTTTAATGTTTCTTAGTACATACAAAGATAGTTTTCAAATATAGTTTACATCCTTTCTCAAGCTTTTAAGTTCCATGATTTCCTACTACCATCCCCTGGCTGTAAGCAAGTTGACATAGATTGTGTATATTTTCATATTAGTCATGCTGTGAAAAAAAGAGTTGGATATAAGGGGGAAATCCATGAGAAAGAAAGAAAAAACATAAAAGAAGATCTAAAAAATAAATATGGTATGCTTTCCTTTGCATTCAAAATGCAAACCCCATAATGGGTGTCTCAGGATTATCCTTCATCATTAAACTGCTGAGAGGAATTGAATCCATCATAGTTGATAATCTCACAATGTTGTTAAGATGTCAAGGTTCTTCTGGTTCCTCAGTTTCCAATTCTTTCCCACTACAAAAAAGCTACTATAAATATTTATGTACATATGGGTCTTTCCCCCCCCCCTTTTTTGAAATCTCTTTGGGATATAGAACTAGTAGTGATATTGCTGGATCAAAGGGCATGAACAATCTGATTGTCTTTTGGTCACAGTCTCAAATTGCTCTCAGGTTAGATCATTTCAAAACTCCATCAACATTGCATTAGAGTCCCAATTTTCCCAGATCTTCTCCAACATTATTAATAAGTTTCTTTTTTTTCTCATTTTAGCCAATCTGATAGGTGTGAAGTTGTACCTCAGAATTGGTCTAATTTACAATTTTCTACTCAATAATGATTTAGAGAATTTTTTCACATGACTATAAATAGTTTTAATTTCTTCATCTGAAAACTGCCTATTCATATCTTTTGACCATTTTTCAGAGAATAACTCATATTCTTACAAATTTTACTCAGTCCTCTATTATAGAAATGACTTCATTATTAGAAACACTAGCTGTATAAATTATTTCCCACTTTTCTGCATTCCTTCTTTTTTTAATTTGGCAAGTTAATGGGGTTTAAGTGACTTGCCTAAGGTCACACAACTAGGTAATTAATAAGTATCTGAGACATATTTGAACTCCTGACTCCAGGGCTAGTGCTCTATCTACTGCACCACTTAGCTTTTCCTATTCCTCCTAATCTTAGTTGCATTGGTTTTATTTGTGCAAAATATTTTTTTAACTTAATGTAGTAGAAATCATCTGTTTTATAATTTATATTATGTATCTCTTGTTTTGTTATAAATTCTTCCCCTCTCCATAGATCTGACAGATAAACTATTCCTTATTCTTCTAATTTAGTTATAGTACACCCACTTTTTTTAAAATCCTGAGCCTGTGTAGACCTTATCTTGGACACAGGGTGTGAGATGTTGGTCCATGTCTAGTTTCTTCCATATTATGTTCAAGTTTTTCGAGTAGTTTTTGATAAATAGTGAGTTCTTATCCCCAAAACTGGAGTTTTGGGATTCATCAATAGTAGATTACTATAGATAGTCATTTACTACTGCATCTTTTGTACCTAATCTATTTCACCAAGCCACCACTCTATTTCTTAGGCAGTATCAGACAATTCTTAAAATTAATTAATTAATTAATCAATCAATTAATTAATTAATTTCCATTCATTTGTGCATCTATCCAAGTTACAAAATTTCCCTCCATACTCCCTTCCCGCCCACCTCCCCTCAGTAGGAAATAGTAAGGTTAGCATTTTATATATTTTATTTTTTTTAGTTTTTGCAAGGCAATAGGATTAAGTGGCTTGCCCAAGGCCACACAGCTAGGTAATTATTAAGTGTCTGAGGCCAGTTTTGAACTCAGATACTCCTGACTCCAGGGCCAGCGCTCTATCCACTGTGGCACCTATCTGCCCCTACATACATATTTTGTTAGACATATTTACAAATTAGTAGTTTTGATGTCTGCCACTTTATAATATAGTTTTAGATCCTTGTATGGCTATACCACTTTTCTTTGCTGATTTTTCAATTATTTCCCTTGCTGTTCTTGATTTTTGCTACTCCAGATGAATTTTTGTTACTTTGTTTTCTAGTTCTGTAAAATTATTTTTTGGCAGTCTGTTTGATATGGTACTGAATAAGAAATGCTATTTAGGTAGAATTGTGACTTTTATCATATTAGCTAGGCCTATATGTGAGCAATTGACATTTTTCCAATTGTTTAGATCTGACATTATTTGTGTGAAAAAGTGTTTTGTAATTGTGTCCATATAGTTTCTTAATTAGTCTTGGCAGGTAGATTCCAAAGTATTTTATGGTCTACACTTACCTTAAATGTTTCTATCTCTTGCTATTGTGTTCTGTTGACAGTATATATAGAAATACTGATAATTTATATGGATTTATTGTATATCTTGCTACTTAAAGTTGATAATTGTTTAAAGTAGTTTTTCTAATTGATTTTCTAAGATTCTCTAATATACTATCACATCATCTGCAAAGAGTCAAAATTTTGGTTCCCCATTGTCCATTCTAATGCCTTCATTTCTTTTTTCTTTTCTTATTGCTAAAGCTAACATTTCTAATACAGTATTTAATAATGGTGACATGGGCGTTCTTGCTTCACCACTGATCTTATTGCAATTGCTTTTAGTTTATCCACATTACATATAAAGCTTGCTGACAATTTTAGATAGATACTCTTTATCATTCAAAGGTAAATTCCACATATTCCTATGATCCATAAATTCCTATGTTTTAATAGGAATCATTACTGTATTTTTTCAAATACTTTTTTAGCATTTATTGAGAGGAACATGATTCTTTCTAACTTTGTTATTAATCTGGTCAATTATGCTGATAATTTTCCTAATATTGAACCAATACAACATTTCTGGTATAAATTCTGCTTGATTAAAGGTATTATTTGATTGATAACTTGCTATAATATCTTTGATAATATTTTATTTAAAAAATTTTGTATCAGTATTCATTAGTCTCCAATTTTTTTGTCTGATTTGACTTTTGATGATTTAAGTATCAGCATCATATTGGTATCATAAAAGGAATTTGGTAGAATGCATTTTTTCAAATAGTTTATATTGAATTTGAATAATTTCTTCTCTAAATATTTGGTAGAAATCACTTTCAAATCCATCTGGCCCTGGGGAATTTTACTTAGAGTCTTCATTGATAGCTTGATTGATTTCTTTTTTTCTGAAATTGGTTTATTCAAGCATTTAATATCCTCTTCTGTTAATTTGGGCAATTTAGATTTTTTGCAAATACTCATTTCATTTGTATTATCAATTCTGTTAGCATACAATTGAGCAAAATAGTTCTGAAATATTTATTTAATTTCTTCCATGTGGAGATAAATCTAACCTTTTCATTTTTGATACTGGTAATTTGATTTTCTTCCTTTTGTAAAATCAAATGAATCAAATATTATCTCTTTCATGTATTTCATAAAACCAGCTTATGTTTTTTTATTTGTTCAATAATTTTCTTGTCTTCAATTTTATTACTTTTTCTTTGATTTTCAGAATTTCTAATTTGTTATTTAATTGGGTTTTTTAATTTATTCTTTTCATTTCTTTTTCAGTTGCATGACGAATTCATTGGTCTCCTTTTTTTAAGTTTTATTTCTGTGAGCATTTAAAGATATAAAATTTCCCCTAATTCTACTTTGACTGCATCTCACAAGTTTTGTTATGATGTCTCATTATTGTCATTTTCTTGGATGAAATTTTACTTCTTAGATTTCTTAATTTCCAATTATTTTAGTTTTATCTTTCCATGACCCTTTATTTCATGTATTTTTATCACATTACATTTTACATTTAGATCATGAATAATTTTGCTTTTCTGCATTTGATTGGTATATATATATGTGTGTATATACACACACACACACATACACACACACACACACACACACACACATATATATATATATATATATATATATATATATATATATATATATATATGTATCATCTACCAAAGAAAGGAGATATATTTCTTTCTATCCCTATTTAATTGTCTCCAGAGATCTATTGCATCTAACTTTTCCAAAATTCTATATACTTCCTTAACGTCCTTCTTGCTTATTTTTGGTTATATTTATCTAATTGTGAGAGAGGGAAGTTGAGGTCCCCATTAATACAGTTTTGATATCTATGTCTTCCTGTAAATTATTTAGCTTCTCCTCTAAGAATTTGGATATTATACCACTTGATGTTTAATGTTGATATTACTTCATTGCCTATGTTATTTTAGGAAGATGTAGCTTCCTTCTTCATCCCTTTTAATAAGATCTATTTTTTATTTGCTTTGCTGAGATAAGGGTCTACCTCTGCTTTTTTTAAATTTCAATTGAATTATAATACATTCTGTTCCAGTCTTTTATCTTTTCCTTGTATGTATCTATAATACTTTACCATGTTTCTTGTAATCAACATTTTGAAGAAATATGGTATTTAATCCACTCTGCTATCTGCTTCCATTTTATTTCCCTCCATCATATCTTCCTCCTGTTTGTACTTTTCTCCTCCCCACAAGTATAGTGCTTCTGACTTCTGCCTCCCTCAATCTGCCCTCCCTTCTATCAACTTTTGTTTAACCTTTTACATTCTACTTTCAGGTAGATTAGAATATATATCTCTTAAACCCAATTGAGAATGTATGTTATTCCCAATATAAATCAAATCTGTTGAGAGCAAAATTTATTCAGTGCTTACAACCTCCTTTCTTTCCTTCTATATTAATAGATCTATTGTGCCTTTTCATGTGGTGTTATTTATATTCTTCTGCTTCTACCTTCTTTTCTCAGTATAACCCTTTTTTTATGTCTTAATTGTTTTTTACCTCTCTGGTACGCATAATCTCTACCTAAGTATATTCCTTTCAATTATCCTAATAGAAATACAGTTCTCAACAACCACAAGCATCATCACATCATTGTCAATTTATAGCCACACTCTCTATGCAGTCATGGTCCCTGTAACTGTCGCAAATGAAATTCAATTTATTCTCTTCTATCCATACCCCTCTGTTCAAGTATCCAATAAGAATATCCCTCCAAATATCCCAATAGGAAAATAACCTCAAGAACCAAAGTATCACCACTTCCTAATCAATTCATACCCATATCTTCTAATTATGTTCCTTTCAACTGTCCTAAGAGAAATACAATTTTTAAGAATTATAAGTATTGTCTTTCATGTTTACACCTTGTAAGGGTATAAACCATTTAGTCTTACTGACTAACTTTATTTCTCCCTATTTTCCTTTTTATACATCTTTTGAGACCTTTATTTTAAGATCAAATTTTCTGTTTAGTTCTAGCCTTTTTAATGAGTAAATTTTAAAGTCCTCTAATTCACTGAAACTACAGTTTTTTCCCCTAAAAGCGTATGTTCTATTTTGGAAGTTGATTCTTATCCAAGCTCCTTTGCCCTCCAGAATATCATATTTCAGGTCCTCTGATTCCCTAATCTTGAAGCTGACAAATTTTGCATAATCCTGACCAACTCCCTGATAGTTAAATTGTTTCTTTTTGGAAACTTACAGTATTTTTTTCTGAAATTTAACTATATTCATTGCAGTTTTTAATTGATCAATGAATTCTTTCAAGGACTACTTTAATCTTCTTATGCTAGGATGTTAGGTAGTTTTCCTTGATAATGCCCAAAATATATATTGTTCAGGCTCTTTTTCTGATTATGGCTTCCAGATAAACCAGTAATTCATAAATTTTCTGTCCTGGATTTTCTTTCCAAACAAAAGGTTAAATGATCTAAGAAATTACATCAGTCAGAAGCTTCTGATAATTGAAAATCTTTTTTCTGTGAGTATTATATATTCCTAGAGAGGGAAGGAAGGAAGGAAGGAAGGAAGGAAGGAAAGAAAGAAAGAAAGAAAGAAAGAAAGAAAGAAAGAAAGAAAGAAAGAAAGAAAGAAAGAAAGGAAGGAAGAAAGAAAAAGAAAAACATGTCTGACCAAGTGACTTACTGGAAATCACAGAAGGTGGCTTTTTATTATTATCTGAGAGATTCAGATTAGTCTTCAGCAAATATTGTACAAAGCTGGATTTGCAGAAAAAAATTACAAACTATATCATCATTATTAACTTTTTTTTTAACTTGTAAAAGTGATCAAATTGGGGGAAAACTTTAAAAGTAAAATTGACCAGTTAAAAAAAAGCAAAACAAAACTTTTAAAAGTAAAATTAAGCAGGGGCACCTAGGTGGTACAGTGGATAGACCACCAGTCCTAGGGTCAGGGAGAGCTGAGTTCAAATCCAGACTCAGGCACTTAATGATTACCTAGCTGTGTGGCCTTGGGCAAGTCACTTAACCCCACTGTTTTGCATAAAACAGAAGGAAAGAAAAGAAAAATTAAGCAACTGGAAGAGGATTCACAAAAGCTAATTGCAAAAAAACAAAACCCCCAAAATTAGAATTGGCCTATAAATGGTATTAATTTTATAATTAGATAATATGAAGCTACACCTTACTTCAGTATGTACTCAAGAAAGTATCAATGAGTTCAAAATGAGTTGTGTAATAATATACTATTTGAATAATAAGTTGTTCAACTTTCATTCAGATCCACAATAGTTTCTATGAGTGAACTCAGGCTTATCATAGTTTTTCTTAATGAATCTCCTCTGGTAGATATGCTCCTTCCATAATTTTCAGTTCTGGAAAATATATTGCATACAATGTTCATACATACCATGTATTAAAGAATAACAATATCTTTGAATTCTTACTACCTCAATATGTCACTAAAATATGACATTATGTTATATGTCATTAAAATAATAAGCATCTTAGACAAAATAAATATGATTTAGATCAATTCCTTTATACATAATAATTTTTTTAAAAAATTATATTTTCATTCTATAGATACATAAACTCTAAATAAATCTCCATAGAGATTTTAAGGAACTAGGGAGCAGTTTGCTAAAGCTGGATTTCATATACTCCCCTTGATATGTATTCTTTTTTGAGCAATTTTCAGTTGTTATAAATATAATTAATATAATTACATATTTGTATGATATATTATACTATAAATAATGCAAATATATTAATATAATTAATTATAAATATAACTAATTAATATAATCAATATAACATTAGTATAATAATATAAATATAATTAATCAGTCTTTAGAAAGAAGCATTCATTGAGACATTCTACTAATAACAGTTGGTCACAGTATGTTTTCCCCTCACCCCCCCCAATCCATGACATATTCTTATACATATTGAATACAAGTAAAATTAGTTTAAACTTGGTACACATATAGTAAAACACATAAAGCAAAAGTTCTTGGAAATCATTTTGCTGGAAGTCCCTTTCCCCTCTTTTGGAACTTTCATGAAGTGAACTTTGGTATAATATCATGCTTCTGGAATCCTGCCCTTCTTCAATGAGTCTAGTTTGTCCTCATCTTCTGATGTAAATACTGCTACCAGCAACTGCTGTATCTGGGATTCTGACAGGATAAAATAACTCCAAGTCCTGTGACCTTCTAAGGGTCAACAAGTAATACTTTACTCAAGAGGGGGTGAAGTGAGGGCAAACAAATTCTCTATCCCTCTCTGAGTGATTTCAATTTCCCATGAGGAAGTTTTAATTTTTTTTAAATTTAAGGCAATGGGGTTAAGTGACTTGTCCAAGGTCACCCAGCTAGACAATTGTGAAGTGTCTGAGGCTGGATTTGAACTCAGGTCCTCCTGTCTCCAGAACTGGTGCTCTGTCCACTGTGCCAGGAAGCTGCCCCCACCCCAGGCTTAACTGAGATTGCTTTAACCATTCACTGACTAGATAGTGAAGTATCTGAATATGCACTTTTTAATACATATATACAAACATATGTGTGCATACTATATACATGTGTTGTATGTGTCTATATATAAATATACTTATATTACATATTTAGATAGGTATATGTAATATATAGATATATACATTCATAGTTATAGATATATGTATAGATATATGTATCTATACATATATACTCATACTCCACAACATAGGACCAAATCTCTTTCATAGAGACAAATATGCCTCTTGTACATATAGTGGAAATGTTTTAAATTAATAAACTCAGTAGAATTTTCTCACCTGATTAATGTGTCCATGTTAAGAGGATTAGATGATTTATTAATTACTAAAATTACCTAGACATTTTTGATCATTGTTCATTTTTTAAGAGAACTGTTGTCATCATGAAATGATGTCTTGATTAATGTGTGAATTTGCTTTAAGTGAGGCAAAGTTACACAAATCATCAGCCTCATTCTCTCTTTGTGTCACTGAAGTCCAGTGACAAGACAAAAGTCAAAATGACTAACAATGACCTGGTATACAATGGATGACCATATTTGATATCTGAACAAGCAGGAACCACATTTCCTATTGTGAGATACCTTCATGATCATTGGAACAATTTGGTTTCATTGGCCCATTCTGACATAATTTTCCACAGGCTTGTGGTAGTCATTTCACTAATTCATTAATAGGTTTGAAAACTGTTGGTTATACTCAACCTGGTTTAGCCCATCCATTGAGATAGTTTTACTGGAGTGTGGTAACTATATATGCTATAATTTCATGAATTCATAGGTGAAAACTGAGTGTCAAATGGAAACCAAAGCTAATAAATAACCTGGAAAAGGGCTCAGGAAACCATCACACTAGAAGTGGCAGTCCTTTTTAAACATCCCTAATGCACTGTCAGCACATAGTTCATACTTCTGGTTGATTTAATTTATATTACCTCATTCTTGAGCTAAACTATTATTTTTGAAAGCACATGAGAGGAAAAAAGGTTCAGTTTTTTGGTCTATATGCTGTTTCCTATAAAAGAAATTCCATTTTCTATATGAATCTTTGCATGAGTATCTTTCCTGACTGGAATGAATTCCCTCCTTTTTCATTAGCTAAAGTACCAAGTCAATATTTCTATAAGAATTTTTTCAGCTATCAGTATTTCCTCCTCAATTACTTTTAATTTACCTTACATGTCTTGCATTTACTTATCTATATTTTTGTCTATTGCTATCTATTTTTGCCCATAAACATCTCGAAGGGCAAAAACTGTTTAGTATTCTGCCTTTGAAACACTAATACATAGTACAATGTATAACTTGTGGTAGACACTTGAATGCTTTTGAAGATTCCAAACAAACATTACTTATTTTTATACTTCACCTCATAGACTCTACACAGAGATTCTCTAGAATGAGGCTTAGACTCTATTGATGTAATGAAATAGAACTTCCATCATATGGGAAATATTAACAGGAAATCCAGACACCTGTGGTGGTGTAGAACTTGGGGCAGTGGAGAGGGAAATGGCAAAATTAAAATTTCAATTTGATCTTTGCCACCAACTATGTGATCTCAAGCAAGTCATTTCATATCTTAGGGTCCCAACCACCTAGGCTCCTAAGTAAGGGCTTTGAAATAAATGATTTCTGAGATTCTCTCTAGGTATAATAAATTCTGATTCTATGATTTATCTTGACAGTTATGGAAATAATGCAAATGTGCCAATGCATTGCATTTAACAGCAATTATGTAGCTAGAGGTCTGGGCCTGACATCAGGTATTCCCATCTTCCTGAATTAAAAGCTGACTTCAGACACTATCTGTGTGAGCCTGGACAAGTCACTTAACCTTGTTTGTCTGTTTTCTTATCTATAAAATGATCTGGAGGAGGAAATGACAAATTACTCCAGTATCTTTTGTAAGAAAATCCCAAATAAGTTCACTATGTCAGACAACAATTAAAATGACTGAACAGCAAAAACAAACAGTATTCTGTAATGAAAATGAGTTAAAACATAAAGTTTTAGATACTATTGGTATGTATGTTATGTGATGGTCAGGACAAGGAGCAGCCAGATGAAAAGAAATCTTACCTGGGAGGAGTGGAAGGCAGTTCAGGTTAAGTCTTTGAGCTGAAGATAATTGTATTGTCGATCAGGTAGTGGATGAGTTGAGTTACCCAGAAGTCAAGGGACTACTGAAGGTAAGTCATGAGGATTAGCAAGGGTGACATTATTACCAAACCTTAAAGGCACACACTGGCTGTTCCTCCCCTTGCCATTCCTCTTTCTATTCAGAATCAGTCTTTCCCATCTTTCCTATCAGAAACAACTTTGGATATAGATTCTGAAGGTCTCTAATCAATCCATTTTTTTTCTCTACATAGATAGGACAGTACTGAAGACAAGAAAGTATGTGGAAAATTAAGAGACTAATTCAAGGGAAATGTTTAGGCTCATCAGAAAAACTCAGTGACCAATGAGTCAAATGTCTCATGCTCTGTCCCTTCCCACTCAACTCTCTGTGACAAAGATGTGAAGATGGATGTGCTCTTATTCTTGTGCATCCTCCTAATGGGCATTAAAATTGAAAGGGGAGAACTGGCACATGACCAAATAAGACAAGATTCTCAAATTAATTCTGAATCTAAATTCCCTATATATAGGACATTTTGAAAATAAGTATTTGTTTTATATATGACACTAAAAATTTTTACTAGATATTCAAATTGCAAAGTCTTTTAAAAATATTTTATTTGTTTACTGTATTGTAATCTCATGATAGGGCCTGAGAATATTCAATCATTTAAAAAAATACAGATTTTGAAATTAGTAGTACTGACCTGTCAAGATTTCTCTTTGAAAAATCCTACCTACTTTTACTACATCTGTCTTGAGAACTTAATCTATGATTTGAATTCAGCAAAATATACATACTTAATAAAGAAAATTTATTTGTCATTTTATTTATATGTATTATATTTATTTAAAACAAATATAAATTATTACAAATTAAACAATAATTAAACAATATATTATAATAATATTATCAGATATTAATTTATCTGTATAGCTATCATGTGTACACCTCATATTCATATTTTTGTAATAGGAATTCTATTTTTCTTTTCTTCTGACTTGGGGGTAGGGAGTGGGAGAAATAACTGTTGATTGAAAAAAGTTATTTATTTTTTTATTAGTTACTTTCTAAATTTAAGAGTCTCTCTATATGCTGAAGAAAAATGAGTGCCTCATTTCCATCAAGACAAGATGGCTTCTAATTTTCCTTACTACTCTAGGCCTTCGAGTCTATGATTTCTTAATATGACATGTTCCTTATCCTCAAGTACTTTTAAAATTCAACGTAGGAGAAAAGACAAGCATATCAACATCAATTTGACAATATCAACCTATAAAGAGGACTTATATAACAATTCTTGACAATAATCCTAATAATCTATACTTGTGATAAATAATAATTAATTTCCAAATTATTGCTAAAGATTTTCAGAGGAGAGAAATGACTTCTGGCTAGACTTTTTTAATATAATGGGCTTGAGTTAGATTTTTTAAAAAGAAGTAAAGTTTTTGTTAAGTGAAGATAAAAGTGACTCCTGGTTATAGCATTTACTTTTAAAGGCATGGAATTAAAAAAGAGAAAACCAAAAAATGAGATCTATTTGGACATACTATAACCAACCATTCTTGCTGGGGCAGAGGATTTAGAATTATGTTATGAAAAAAGAATTCCTTCAATAAATTTCTATTTGGAAGAAGGTGCAGCTCCAAAACTAAGCACTAGATCTTAAAAAATAATTATTTGCAAAAAAATGGAAATGTAAGTTCCTTCAGGCAAAGAATAACATATTTAGTTTTATTTTATAGCATAGTGCCTGGGTCATAGAAAGAAGAAGACAAATGTTTATTGATTGATTGATTGATTGACTGAAATCAAATTGTCTTTGATAGCAGTTAAATGATTATTTTGTAGGACTAGAAGTTCAAACCCAAGGAAAAGTTATCTTAATAAGTAAAGGAAAAAATAGACATAGTCTATATTGGATAAGATATTTTATATAAAAATACTTTGAGTACTACAGTACTACCAAGACATGAATTATTAATTATTATTGTTTATTGTTATTGATATTATTAAGGGCAAAAATTCTAATGATATTAACTTCATTTTTTTTGCCATTCACCTAGTCCCAAAATCTATTATTTTTATTCAAGTAGGTGCATGGTATAGTGGATAGAGATACAGTATAGAAGTTGAATTCAATTCCTTTTTCACATATGTAATGACTAGATGACTTTGGAGTCATTTAAACTCTCAGAGCCCCAGATCAATTTCTTTTTTATTTTCATTTTTGTTTTTAATATTTTATTTTAATTTTTCCTTAGTTACAGATAAAAACAATTTTAGCATTCATTTTTAACACTTTGAGTTTCAAATCCCTTTCCTTTACTCCCTCTCCCCCTACCAAGAAGACAAGCAATTCACTATAGGTTATACATGTGTAATCATGCAAAACATTTCCATAATAATCATGTTTTGAAAGAAAATATAGAAAAAATTCTCAAGAAAAATAAGGCAATTAAAAAGTATTTTTCAATGTGTATTCAGACACCATCAGTTGTTTTTATAATAATTAATAGCATTTTTAATCATAAGTCCTTCAGATTTGTCTTAGACTACTATATTGCTGAGACTAATTAAGTTGTTCACAGATGATTATATTTTGTTGTTACTTTCTACACAGTTCATTTTGTTTAGTATCAGCTCATGTAAGTCTTTCCAGGTTTTTTCCTGAGAACATCCTGCACATTATTTCCTACAAAACTATATTATTTCATAATAAACACATGCCACAATTTGTTCAACTATTTCCTTATTGATTAATATCACCACAATTTCTCATTCTTTGTCCTTAGAAAAGAGCTGCTCTAAATATCTTTGTCCATAAAAAAATCTGTTTCTTTTTGTATTTTATCTCTTTTGGAAAACAGACCTAGTCTGTTGAAGGTCAGTTTTATAGTCCTTAGGGAAAAGTTAGAAATTACCCTGTAGAAAGATTGAATTCATTCACAACTCCATCAACAATGCATTAGTATATCATTTTTCCCACATCCCCTCCAAAATTTATCATTTCCCTCTTCTGTTTTCTCTTAGTCAATCTAATATATATGAGGTAATATCTCAGAATTGTTTTGATATGCATTTCTCCAATCAATAATGGGTTAGAACTTATTTTCATATGACTATAGGTAACTTTGATTACTTCATCTGAAAATTATTCTTATCTTTTGGTCATTTATCAATTGATGAATGATCTTATTTTCTATATGTTTGAGAAATGAAACCTTTATCAGAAAAATTTGCTTCAAAATTTTTTCAAGGTTACTATTGCTATCTGTATTTCCCTCAGACCTTTTATTGTAGAGGGTGGTAAATTTTGTAGAAATTATTCTGACTTTGGCTCCATAATAATTAAATTGCTTTTTTTCTGGTTTCTTGTTCTGAAATTTGGATATATTATTGCTTGGAGTTTGCATTCTGGAATCTCTTTCAGTAGGTGTTTGTGAGATTCTTTCCATTTCTATTTTACCCTGTAGTTTTTAGGATATCAGGGCAGTTTTCTCTCTAAAAAAATTTGAAAGACAGTATGTGGGCTCTTTTTTTTTGTTGTTGTTGTGCATTTCAAGTAGTCCAATAAGCTTTTAAATTATCATTCTTGGATCTTTATTCCAAGTTGGTTGTTTTTCCAATGAGATATTTCATGGTCTTCTAATTTTTTTTCATTCTTTTATTTTTATTTTCTTTTTTATTTCCCTTAGAGTCATTTTTTTTTTTAATTTGGTCAATTCTAACTTTTAAGGAATTATTTCCTTCAGTGAGCTTTTGTAGTTTCTTTTCCATTTGACCAATTTCACATTTTAGGAGGTTTTTTCTTTAGTGAATGTTTATACCACTTTTTCCATATTCTGCTTTCAAATTCATTTTTGTACCTCATTTACCATTTGGCCTAGGGTTTTTAAGGTGTTATTTTCTTTACTGCTTTACCAAGCTGGATTCTTTTTTCATTATTTTATTTATTACTCTCATTTCTCTTAATTGTTCCTCCTCTTAAATTTTCCTCTCTTTTACTTGATTTTTCAAAGTCCTTTTTTTTTGCAAGGCAAATGAGGTTAAGTGGCTTGCCCAAGGCCACACAGCTAGGTAATTATTAAGTGTTTGAGACCGGATTTGAACCCAGGTACTCCTGTCTCCAGGGCCGGTGCTTTATCCACTACGCCACCTAGCTGCCCCTCAAAGTCCTTTTTAAGCTCTTCCATGGCATAAGAGCAATTCAAATTTTTCTTGGAGGCTTTGGGTATAGGAGCTTTGACTTTGTTATCATCTTCTAAGTGTGGATTTTGACCTTCCTTGTCACCACATTAATTTTTTTCCTGTAATTTCCTCATTTTCCCAGTCTTTGACTTGATTTTTAATTCTCTGTTAAAATAGGGTTTTGTTTCTAGGGAAGAGAGTGCATTATCCCAAACTTCTAGGGTTTAATGCAAGTATTTTCAGAGATACTTCTAGGGATTACTGAGTTTTCAGTTCTTCCCAGATGGTATGATCCAAGGAAATCTGTGTTTACTATTCTCCTAGTCTACGCTCTCATTTGTGGATGAACACAAATACTCCTTTCTGCACTGGAAGTGAGAAGAAGGTCCAGACATAAAAATAGCCCCATTGTTTCTTACGTATTTTCTGTTATCTGTCATGACTTAAAGAAAGTGTCCATTGAGGAAAAAAGGAAGAAAAAAATCATCTTGTTGAAAGTTAAATTTGGTTCTTCTTGAATGGTGGTATATGGATTCTCCCCCCACCCCAGCTCACTTTAGTCAAGAAAGCAACATGGGAAAGAGAAAACATACAAAGGGATTAATATAACATAATCATTGTACACAGAGGACACCAGAATGGCTCAAGTATGGGACTAACTTTTGAAACAACAAGTTTATTTATACAAAAGGAGAATACAGATGAATTTTTCATTCTTGTCCTTTCTGCAGTTAAGCTCTACCTGTGCTTATCCCTGCTACTTCTATCCTGTCCCAAGCTGTTACCATGCCACTCACCCCTGAATTACTATGTTTATCATAAACCAATTGCTGCAAAACTCCAAAAAATTTCTTTAAGCACACAGGGTCAAGGGTCTAAGTTTGTTAGGTTTTTTGTTTTTATGTTTTGTTTTGACTACAGTTCTGCTTGATTGCGGTGTGTGCTTATATTCTTTGCTCCTCTTTTACCTGGTGAAACATAACTTTCCTGCCAATTTTCTAAGCTATTACGTTGAAAAATTACTTCACTCTTTCTTTTTGTCAGTTCTACCTCTCTAGAATTGTTTACAACCATTATTTAAAGTTATTTGAAGGGGTTTGGGGAGAGCCCAAGTGAATTCCAGTCTTTTTTTCTTCCATCTTAACTCTACCTCCCCAGACCAATTTCTGAAATTGTAAGAGTATCAGAGTTGTTGATCTGTTTTGGGAAAGGTATTTTCCTTCCTGGGAATTCTCTACATCAATGAAATCAGAGGTCCATATCTTATAAATATAGCAACATTCAATATCACAAAGCCTTCATGGGATAATATGAGCTACTGTATCTATTTTTCCTCTTATTTGTTCTCTTTGCAATCTTGTTATTCTTTTCTTCATCCCCTCCCTACAATGTTAGTATCTGCCCAATGCTGGTAGGGAAACCGTTCTGTTCATCTAGTATAAGCCTCATGGATCAGTGACTGAGTGATGCCTAATGATGCATGGGTACATAATTGCCATAATTCCCTTTCTTTTCTGAATTGTTCCTACATTCTACTTGAAATATCTCCATCTCTGAACTGCTTGATGGCTTCTTCTCACAAATGAAACATAGTGCCACTTATCTAAAAGACATTGATCAGGAAATATTTAGACAAATGTGTGCTTTCTGCACCTATGGAACTTATTTATGGGGGAGGATAATGGAGTGAGAGCTTCAAAAATCCTTTGGCATCCTTCTCATCAGTGAGATTAGTCCCTCCTCTCATTCGAGTCAAACTTTTCCAACTCATTTCCAAGTGTTAATGCAATAGATCAGTGACTAGGCAAAAAAGGTCCTCTTCCCCTTCTACTTAGAGATTTTAAATTTCTTTAACATCATTAAAGATAATATACTTGAAGGGAAATAGAGTTTTGCCTTGGAAGTTTCACTGTCTCATTCTCTGTGACTGCTTTCCCTGAACATGCTTTTACTAAGTATTCTTTGGAGTAGAGTTTAAGATAATCGAAAATATAATCTATACTTTATATAGTATATATAATTTTACATACTTTTGCTTAAAGTTTATGAGGGATATCAGGAAGACAGAAGTAAATCCCAAGGTATCGTCTGCACATTGTTATGACTAGCTGGAAGTGTCCAGAGTAAAGGACAGGACTGAATACTGTTCAAAGGCATGCTGCAAGGTTCTTTGCATTCCCAGCCAGAACCCAATCCCTAGTCAATCTGAATGTCTCATAACATTACATTCTGATTCTTAGCAAAGTGTTTGCAATTGTTTCAGCCAATGAGAAAAAAAAGACAAAAAAAAAAGTCAACAGCCTAAAGATCCAAATTCCTGTCACTCCACATATGAAGGACTTGTTTATTATATCAAATATTAAGTATAAGGGATTACTGGAAAGTGAGAAAGTTAGGAATTATATTTTGGCAAATCTGAAATATGGCACTGCTATTATTGAAAGTACCAAGAAAGAGACCAGAGTGACATACACTGGATGTGAACACTATGCAGCTCCATAGACCACATCATAATTTAGTACTCTCATTATCAATACAAATTTCTCTGTTTGAGCTGGTTGTAGCTAATTTATGAACTCTATATCAAACCATTAACTTGCCATTTAATTCCCAGCTGTACCTCTGCAACTATATTTGAGCTTTTCAGCCAAGATTTTAATTGATTTTTGTAGTAGCCAGTTGTTAATAGGATAATTTGTCAATACAATAATAAAACAATTGTCTCTACAGTTGCATGAGCTCAGTCCATCAGATAACAAAGTTAAGTCTCTTTTCATTAAGTAGAGGCAGGTGTAGGATTGGGTGAATTTTATATATATATACATATATATATATGTATATATTATATATACATATATATATATGTATATATATATATATAAATCTCTGAGGCTCTGTGGAAATCTGGGTCAGAGGTCACTGAAAAATTAGCTAAGCATGATGGACCAGCAGTGACCTAGACAGGTGTTCTCGCTTTCTTTCTGTGTATCACTTCCTGTGTTCTTACTTACACAAGGGTTTGTTGAGCTTTGGCACATAGGTCAACTCACATATTTCTAAGTCTGCATTAAATTAAAAAAGAGGCTAGAATTGCTTCAATGCACAGTTGCAAGCTCTCAGAGCTCAGCCATCTCAAATACTCACCTATGAGGGTGAAAATATTTCCTGGTTCTTTTTATGGTGTCAAAGTTACTAAGGAGATTTTTTTCAAAGGCTGAGAGATTCTCTTTAACTACAGTGATAATCCCAAATGACATTCAAATACTTTTAAAGAATGTTTTTAACCAGCAAAGAATTGTAAGGTGAGGTTTCCATTCATCTCTACAGGAAAAAGATAAATTTGTTGAGAAAAAAAATCATGTCAATGTAATATTATCCCTATTGAAAACTGACCTGACAATTATAAAGACTTAATATACCTACTACATTCATAGCTGCAATATCTTCAATAGAGTTTCAATAATCTTGTTCTCATGCTACACAACTTTTTTTTAAGTATTTCATTTTCCTAGCATTACACTTGATTATCCTGGAACAATTCTTTGATAGAATCACTTTTATAGGCGGTTAAGCCAAAGCAGTAAAGGTACTACCAGTTGACTTACTAAACATTTTCTAGTGTGTACAAAGTATTGGGCTAAAACTGAACACCATCAGAGAATGTTATTTTTGAAAAGTAATCTTAATAAAATGAACCTATTCCCTTTTGGTAGAAAGGTCAAGGACTACAGATGTGGAATATTTAATTCACTGTCATGTTGCTTGCTTGTTTCAGTCATGTTTCAGTCATCTTTGTGACCTCATTTAGGGTTCTCTTAGCAAAATGGTTTGCCATTTCCTTCTCTAGTTTGTTTTACAGATGAGGAAACTGATTCAAACAAGTCAAGTGACTTATCCAGGGTCACACAGCTGTTAAGTATCTGTAGTTATATTTGAACTCAAAAAGATGAGCCTTTCTGATATTATGACCTAGGCATTCTATGCACTGTACCATGAATTATGTTATTTTGTGTCAATATCTATTTTTTAAACTCATACTTGAGATTTAGTCCTAGCCTCCTCAATGAGTACATTGCAGCTCTGCTTATTGGGCATCTATCAGGACTTCTGGCTTTTGTGGGGTATCTTTGCTTCTTTTTGATGTTCAGATTCCAACTTCTACAGCAAGAATGTTCAGGGCTTTTGCCTATAACCCCCACAAAATAGTGGGGAAAAATTTAAATTTTAGTGCCCCTTTTAAATTGTCATTTAAATACCAATCCATTCAGATATGAAGCTTGAATTTCTATATTTATTTTATTTTCAAAACCTTGACTAAATAATAAATTTTATTTTATTGTTTTTAACAAACATTATTTATCCTATCAACACACTTCTCCAAAGTAGATTTTAATCTAGTTGAAATGCCTTCACTAAACCTGATTTGTTTTCGGTTCTCTTCTGGGGTATTTATGATTATTTTTAGCAATTTTAAATGTATTCAGTTCTGTTTTGATGTTTTTAATATATAATTAATCAAGGAAAAGATATTTTTATCTAAAATTTTCAGTATCAGAGTTATTTATTTTAGTGTGAACATGGTATTCATTAAGCATGGAGAATTTCTATGTCAAGGATTTGTCTTTTGAAATTATAGGTAGATGTCTCATTTAAATATCACTTCCATTAAAAAAACAAACAAAATGTGTTTTTGTATCTTTGATGTTTGGGGAATTAAAAAGGCAAAAATAAAATAATGCTCTCAAAGGACCATATATTCAATCATCATGTTCACAGATAAGTAAAATGTAAAATAATTTGGAGAGAGATAGGGACCCTAACAATGGGTCAAAGTTTCACAGGAGGGATTGAAATTCAAACATCAGAATTGAATTTTAGGGGAACGATACAGATTCAGAAAATAGTCAACAATCAAAATATTAAGTATTTTCTCTGCAGAAAGTATTATTCTGAGTTGGGGTGGAGGGGTATAAAAAAATATTACATGTGGGGCAGTTAGGTAGTGCATTGAATAGATCACTGGCCCTGCAGTGATGAGGACCTAAGTTCAAATCCAGTCTCTCACACTTGATACTTATTAGCTGTGTGACCTTGGGCAAGTCACTTAACCCCATTACCACACAAAAACAAAAACAAAAATTCTATGTGTGTTCCAGCTACTTTCCTAATTCCCATTTGCACTTAACTAGCAGGTTGGGGCCCTAGATCTTAGCAGCTACATCTGTCCTCAGTGTTCTAAGGGTAGTATTTGGGGGTTGTGGGGTATCTCTCATGCTAGAAATCACAAGCTGAACTCTCCATCCAATACCATTACTAGGTCTGTTTCCAAAGATGATTAAGGGAAAAAGGAAAAGAACCCATATCTTCTAAAATATGTAAAGCTGTTCTCTTTGTTGTGGTAAAGAACTGGAAATATGGGAGAATGCTTGAAATATTGGGGAATGCTTGAACAAGTTACAGGATAAGATTCTGACTGAAAACTACTATGCTACAAGAAATGATGAAAACATGAAAAGACTTGGATGAAATAATACAGTTTCTAAGACCAATTCTTGTGACAGTAGGTTGCTTTTGTCTCTTCTTCATTTTCATCTTCAAAAGAATTTTAAAAGTGTCCATGTCAGAGAGATTCTGGGAATCACTGGAGACCACCCCAGGACCACAATGTGATACTCCACCTCTGCAGCCTTTTGAGATTTTTTTCTTCTGCATCCTGCTTTTGGTCTCCAATGGAGGTAGGCCTGGGCCAAGGGGCCTCCATCACAGAAAACTTAATTATTTTGATCTGGGTTGGGGGTCCCTCTGGCCCCAGGCTCTGTGCTTGGGCCAGGCTTTGATTCTCTGCAGACCAAGCTGAGGGAGGAGAATACCAGAAAAGGAGAGGTATTTCCATTCTCTTACTAGCCAAAAAAATGGCCTGAAGAGTAGACTTCAAGTGGGCAGAGATCTCAGCTGGGGTCCGGGTCTGTGGCCCCTAGCCATTCCCTCTGACCTCAGGCTCCTAGCTTGGACTAGCCTTGGTCTTCTGCAGACTAAAGTGATGAGGGATGATCCCAGAGGAAAAGTATTCTTTCCTTCCTTTCTTTTCCCAGGAAGGAACCTGGCCTGGGTTCTGTACCCAGAGATGATTTGTGGAAGGCAATGGAACCTCAGCTCCAGGAATGGCAGGAAAAACTTCAGTTACTAGGGAAGAAGGAGGAGAGATCTAGCTAATAATATTTTTTATATTTGTTTTAAGTTGGAAAGTGTGATTATACTGACTCAAGAAGATGTCTTGTTCTTGCATAGTTCCCACTTCTTACTGATTTAATTAAGAAGTCTATTTTCTCTGAGATTATCGAATTAGGTTACTGGTCATCCCTCTAACAATAGAAAAAAAAAGGAAATAGACTCTGCCCTTAGGGACTTACAATCTTTCAAGGGGAAAACAACTTGCACAACTATTAGAAAATGAAATGATATGAAATGGTGTGATATGATGTGATATAATATGATGAGATGAGATATGAGGTGGTATGATGGAATAACAGCATAAAATAATAAAATGAAAATAAAGTAATTTAGGGAGGAGTCTGGAGGGAGATACTAGCCTCTGAAAATGGTCAGGAAATATTTCAGGGAAAAGGTGGAACTTAAGCTGTCATTTCAAGGAAGCTAGAAGTTCTAAGATTTGAAGGTCAGGAGGTATATGAGCAAGGGTGGAGGGTATTATGAGCTGTATCAGTGTACAAAGAGGGAAGATAAAATGTTGAGTTTTGGATACAATGGGCTATATTAGTTATTATAAGCAGATTCGAATGTACTATTTTGTAAATTTAGGAAAATATAGTTTGGCATGGTTGATAGAGAGTTGAAATTTTATATAGGAAGATCTGGGTTCGGATCCCATCTCTGTTCCATATTAGCTGCAAGATCTTGGACTGTTAACTTAACCTGGATCAGGATTTATCTAATAAGTCAAAATTCCTTACAATTGGACAACTAGGTTTTTTAGTTCAAAAATTTGATTTTATTATTTTATTGTAAGCTAATGAGACTATAGAGAGCAATTCAAACTAATCAAATTTCAAAGAAAATAGTTAATAAACCAGAATGCCAACATGTCATTTTTCTATGAAAAATATTGATTGGCACAATAATCATTACTAGTCATTTGCGCAGGATATACTTTCTATTCTAAAGATTAAATTACTGATCAAAAGGCTGCCTGGTGCATATAGAATCAGAAAAATAAAATAGATTGTTCTTAAAATAATTTTCTCTCCATAGATTTGTAGATTTGAAGTATGGAAGACCTGGGTTCAAATCCCTGTCTAAGATCTTACTATTCTTATACCTTAAGGAAGTTATTAGTCTTCTCAATCTTCACTTTATTCAAATTTACAAAATGAGAATGATAATAGCATTTCCCTCACAGAGTTATTATATGACTCAAGTGAGTTATCAGTGATATTGGGCATGACTTAATGATTATTAAAGGAAAAGATATAATAATGACTCACTCTTCCTTCTTTGTAGAGAAAATGGACCATGGGTGTGGAATATTGAATTCAATTTTGGACCTCTTGATATATGGGTTATTTTTACTGACCTCTTGGGTTTTTTTTCTTTTTGCTTTTCTTTGATATAAAAGTAAACACTATGGAAAGGAGAAAGAAGAGAAGGAACATAATGTAACATGTAGATGATGTAAAAATCAGGGGCAGAGAACCTTCTGTCCACATGTCATATTAGTCAGATATTGCCAAGGCAACCACAGGCAGGACTCACATTCAATGAACCTAGGACCTTTTTAGGGGTGAATTAATCTGATTAAATTTAGCCTGTAAATGATGTTATAAACATCCAATGATCCTTGGCAGAAAAAAGGATTCCCCAACCCTGAGAAGATTACAATAAAATTTTAAAAAGGTATTTTGCACAAAATAATCTAATCTATTGTGATATCTTTATACACTAATAAATCCTTTCACATATAATTTTTTTCTTAAATAGTCTCAAATGAGTTGGCTTTGGACTTTTATGGGAAAATATGAACAAAAATCACAAATGATAAAAAAGCTTATTTCTGTGCTTGAGAAAGGAGTGATCCCATTGAAAAAGACATGGATCCATCCACACATATAAATATTATTTTTCTGTATTTTAAGAATATTTTTGATTTTTATGCTTAGAAACCCTATACCAGTGATTAGGATGAAAGAAGAATCTCCCATAGATAGTGTCAGAAAAATGCTGACTGATCATGCTATTACTCTCCATTAGTTCTTTTCCATTATTTTATCACTCACAGTTATCTTCCATCATGACACTATTTCCCTGTGATTCACTTATCTAGTCAACTTGATGAAAATAGTTTATCTCACATTAGTCAAATTAAAAATTGAGATCACACTGGTGAAGTTTTAGAAAATATCATGGTTTCTTCAATGAGATTTCGAAAATAATTGAACATTATTAATAGCAAACAAAATATTTCTTTTTTATAGATTCTATGAGAGTTCCTATAACTATCTAATCTCACATATTTATTATTTATTCTTATTTATTTCAATTTAAAACCAATATTTTCTGACCCTGAGGAATGCTTTATTTAGGATCTAGTTCCCTACAAAGATAATCCTTAGCTGTCCAATTAAATGGCTGCATAACTTTATATCATTTACTTAAAGTCTCTAGATTTTTATTTCTTCCTCTATAAAATATGGGGGTTGGACTCAATTTCTTTCTTTCTTTCTTTCTCAAAAAATAATAAGTTTCTCTAAAGTACTCGCCTTTTTGCCTTCAGGAAGTTATAATGCTAGTGTATGTCCATTGTGTTATTCATAACTTTAAAATTCTTTCCTCATAGAAATAAAGTAAGTATTTCACTTCTTAAGCTTTCTGTTCAGGAGTACTACATATCAGTTCTGGGAGTTTATTGCAAGTTATAGAGGAAGGGACAAGAACAAGCATTTATTTCATGTCTACTACATAATAGAAGTAGCTGTGACTGAAGGAAAGGAACTTGCAGAAACTTTTTTTTATTAATTTTAAATAATATTTAAAATACTAAATAGAAAGTAAAACATGTATATAGACATATAGTCCATATCATCTATCACTTGTCTAAAAGACTGTTTTATGGAGAACTCACACAAGGCAAGTGCTTATATGTGGTTACAAGAAGCAATATAAGTATACTCTCTAGGTCTCTCTGAAGAACTGTGGAATTGATTGTATGACATGGGAGATGCTAAAAAAAGACCAACTAGCATGCATGCCTGAATCACAAAAGGCACTGTGTTCTATAAACAAGGAAGGATTTAAGTAGCTCAAAAGAAATGCAGGATAAACAGTTGATTTAGAAAATCCATTCAAATATTTGCATGGACTATTTTGCTCAACTTATATGGAACATTTAAGATAATATTTGTCAGAGTTGGACAATTTATAATTTGACTTTAGCATAGTGATATCATTTTGATCCTCTTCAGGAATGAAGGAGAGGGGCAGCTAGGTGGTGTTGGGGTGGCTAGGTGGCGTAGTGGATAAAGCACTGGCCCTGGAGTCAGGAGTACCTGGGTTCAAATCCGGTCTCAGACACTTCATAATTACCTAGTTGTGTGGCCTTGGGCAAGCCACTTAACCCCCTGTGCCTTGCAAAAAAAAGAAAAAGAAAAAAAGAATGAAGGAGAAATCATACTGCAAATGGACATTATATGCAATATTCTTATAAAATGTCAAAAAAAAGTCTTTACTCTTTCTCTGATTGTTTTATCTCTGGTAAAATATGATGTAATGGATAAAACAGTAGATTTGAATCTACTTGGTTCAAATTGTGAATCTGGCACATATGGACTGGGTTGCCTTTGAGAAATCATTTCATCTCTCTGGTCTTCAGTTTCTTCATCTATAAAATGAGAATATTGCACTAGAATACATCAAAGCCAATTAATTTTAAAGTGATCTATGATTCTCTGACCTGTTTGTGTTGAGGGCATTGAGGAAAGGACCAAAGACATTTTGAAGTAAAATTTAAAACTTTTTGGAACCCAAGATTCATTAATTTGTTAACATTTTTAAAATGTGTCATATATTCATCTAGACATACAATATATAAGGATATTTTATCTTTTACAAGCTCATTTACTTACATTTTTTTCTTTTCAGTTGCAAAGCAATCATTCAAAAAACTTGTTAAGTGGTTCACAACAGTTATAAGCATAGGGTTTTTTTTAAAGTAGTTTTTGTAAGCTTGAAGTGATAACTTTTCTTTATACATGTTTTAAGTCACTCTCCAAATATTTAAATTTTCTACTTGTTTTCCAGAGGGTGAAAATAAAGTACATCACATTTTAGGAGAATTCGGACTAATTGTGACTAAAGTAAAATGATAATTGCCGAGTGTTCTGCTTTGAGTGTGTTAACAAGTGCCCAAAGTTCATTTTAACATTATTGTATAAAGTGACTTTTCATTATCACTGAAAGTTATTACTTTAAAGTTCATTGGTTCTCTTATGGTGCAAAGAAAAGAGTAAAACTTCCAAGATAAAAATTAAACTATTATTTCAGTACTTAATTTTCTCTCTAGTATTACAGGCATTTTGGAGAAAAAATGAAGGAAGGAAGGAAGGAAGGAAGGAAGGAAGGAAGGAAGGAGGAAGGAAGTGAGGGAGGAGGATGATAGGAAAAGAAGCAAAAAAAAAGCAAATTTTGTCTATAGGTATGTAAGAATATCATTTGGGGGCAAGAGGGCAGATTCAAATATGTCATTTCCTCAGTATGAGGAACCCTATGATGAAAAATCCTTCCTTTTGGATTGACTACTCAATTCTAAATTAGTCTTCATTTCCTTTGACTTTAAGACATTAAATACCATGTCTCATACTATCAGAGTGAAGCCTCCACAAACTGAATTTTTTTTGTATTATTTTTGCTTTAACCAGAGGAGAAAAAATATTAAAGAAAAGATATTTCAACTTATACAGATGGTCTGTCCTTTATGAGTACAGTTCTCAAGTTTCCTTTCACTTTCTTTCTACATAAGCTTTTCCTTTGATCAGATCAGATATATGACATTATATTCCCTTTCCTGAGTTATAAGAATGAGTCTTTCACCTTTTCTTGTATTTTGTGGAAAAACCTGAGTAGTCTTCTTCCATAAATTCCTATATTCAATGCCAAAGTCACAAAACTGGAACCTTCTCCTCAGAAAAAAAAAATACTATTTCTTCTTTATATTGGCAAAAGGATACCACAGACACCCAATTCCATGAAGCCTTCCCCAAATTATAAAAAAGAACTTAAATTATAATTTACAAATTTCAAATAGGTGGATTTAATGATGAAGCTTCCTAAGCAATTTTGATTGATTTTATTGTTAATTTCCTTTTCTCTTTAAAGAAAAAAATTATAGTCAGAAATAGCTCTGAATTTTATGAATGTCAATGATAAATTATTCTTTTGTGCAACTATAATTTTAACTCTCAGAATTCCAGAATTTTGTCTATTTCGTTAGTAATTCCAAGTTGTTTTTCCTTATTAAATATATAACCCATAGTTTAAACACCCAAGGAATTTTCCAAAGGACATCTTCAATGCTATCATTAATTATCAGTTTATAAATCAGTTCAAAGGAAGAATTGTTCCATTGAAATAGTTGGACCACCATTAAAAAATGACTTAGCAGAAGAAACTAAATCTATCTAGACATACATTTATACTCCCATATATACATACATACATACACACATGTAATATATATATATATATATCATATATGTATAATATATAATAAATGTTGAAGGGGCACGATTTTTAAAAGTTTACTTTTTACACATTGCTAAAGACTTTGCAGTGCCTTATAAACAACTAAACTTCTTTGAAAAGTGTCAATTGTCCTGGAGTGAAAAGAACAGTGACACTCATATAGAACAAAAACCAAAAAAAGAAAAAGAAAGAAAGAAAAAAGAAAGATCTCTAAATATATATTATTTTGTTCCTTTTCTTAAGACTGCATAGGGCATAAGTTGTTTTCAAGCATGTCTCGGACTCCTACAGCTCCAGCTGTCATGTGTAATTAAACATTTGGCCTCCACAATTACTCTACAGTGTACATATGCCAGCATTTCAAGCCTGGAATATGCATTTCAAAGAAGAATAATTCCCTGGAAATCCTAAATTGACAGGAGCAAAGACAGCCTGAAGGAAAGTAGTCAGAGAAAACTGTAAGGTCGGGATCTAATGATTAAAAAAGAAACTTCAAGAAGAACTTCAACCCTTAACTAAACCAATGGGAAAAGGAACGACAGTTGGCAAGCAGATTTCGGCATAGGGATCCTGATTAGGGAGCCTCTTGGGTTAATTTAATATTATCAGTGTTGTTCACCTTGCTGTAGGATGCCTTACCATTAATACCATTTAAACAGATATTTTTTTTCTTAAAGCACATTTGGCATCACTTTATTTTTCATGAATACTGATCTTTGAAATATTAAATTTGATGATTCCTACTGAATCTGCAGTTGATTTAACAGAATACTCCCCCCTACTACCACCCTCATCACTACCCCCAACCTCTCCACCCCTAGTCAGTACCTCTCTACAGATGCTTCTACTTACTGAGTTGTTGGTATCTTTGCAAAAGGTAATGCTGAGTTGGCGTTTCAATTATAAATTTCTGTTTGCAAGGGTTTATATCAACTGCATTTCCAATTATATACAGATAAAACTAGGCAATTAAGTTGTCACTGAAAATGCAACATTTTGTTTTTATAAGGAATATTTTTAATCAATTAATATATTGGCAAAGAGGTGGAATAGATGTGACTTAGTTTCAGATTCATTTCCTCAGTATCAGCTAGGCTAAAAAACAATATCTCTGTTTTATAAACAGAATCTTAGTAAGTAGTCAGTCTTAGCCCTGCTATTTCTAGCAACTGAATAAAGGAAGGTATTTTCAGATAGTTGTGATTTGAAGCCTCAAGAAATAACTGGAGAAACAAGAAATAGAATACTCCAACTTCTTTTTTTTTCTCTTTTCTTTTTTTTGCCTTTTTACCAGTCCTACTTCTGTAAGTGAATGCTAATTCATGGTAATGTCAGAACAACCTTATACTCCCAATGCAAGCTGTCTTCCCAGCAGGAGTTTGGCCTAAGTCAGAAGTTTGGGTTTGGGCCCTCTATGAGGACCACATGACAGTTAAGTACATATGAATATTCATCGAGCAATTCAATCCTCCTCTTAATAATATTTGGAATGTTCTATGGAAACCATCTGAAAAAGGCCAAATATAAGAATGGAAATTCTATTTATGGGGTTCAATTTTTCTATAATTTGCCAAAATAATCAACAATATGTATCAGTTATTTCCACAAATCCAGCAACTCCGACTGGAATATTATATTGTTGTTCCTTAAATATTTTAATAATCCACATTTTTGGAGGAAAAAACTCTCGAGAATTAGATATGTGAGTGTGGGCAAGCAGGAGTACATAAAAGTAAAAGTCATTGACTTTGTGAAACAGAAGCAGGAGAGCCCCTACTCAGTAACGCTGAAGGAGACACACTGATACTATCCTGAGAATTAACAAGTCAAGATTTTAGTTTTGGGTTGCCCAGCTAGATTAATGAGGAAGAAGCTCCATAAAAAATATTTTCCTAAACTAAAAGGAAAAGCATTTGGCATAAGTAATAATCTTGTAACAAATTGGCATGAGGGATCAAGAGCTATCTTCTCCAAGGTTTCCATTTTGGTTGAGAGTTTAAAAAAAAAAAAAAAAAAGAAAAAATGAATCATTTTTTGCCCTCATCATGAATCTTTAAATTTCTCTCTAAAGTCATAAAGATTCCACTAATCTCTACCTTTGTCAGTAAAATGGGGGGGAGGGGAGTGCTAATTTTTTTATGTTATTTTCCACTCAGAGAACCCTAAAAATATCCCAGAAGTCAAGGCTGAAAATAGTGAAAATAGTGAATGCTCCTGCCCATAGAAGAATGTCCATTTTACAAAGGAAATAGCAATGTATATATCAATGAACAGTGTTCTTAAATCATTGATCCAATTTATTTTCAGGAAGAGAAATTTCATTGATATAAGGAACTCCCAGGTTAGATATAAATCTAATAATGAATGTCAGCACCTTCTCTACAATTTATGTTCTTAGAGAGCTGCCAAGACAGCTCACACCTAGACTAATACCCACAAATTGATCAAGGAAGACATGAATCTGGGGTTCACTGGCTTCAAGATAAGTTCTTTATCCATTATACCATATCAACCTTCATGTAAGGGACTTACATGAAGTTAATTCATGTAACTCTAAACAGTCAACTTCAATGCCATCCCTAGTTATAAGTCTATATAGACTCAAGTTGTCAGAAAATTCTTACTTTGACAGTGTCTCCAATATGGAAACACAAGTTCCATCAGGAGAGATAATATATTTCTCCCATGTTCTAAGTGGAAATACAGACTCATTCAAGGTCCAACAAGGTTCATCATGCACTGATAGGATATGCTAGATACAGATCATTAATTCAAATTCATTGATAGGTACAAATAGAAGAAAGTCAAGGAACAACTAATAGAATCCTCCATAGTTTCTGTTATTTGAAACCCCCCAATGAATTGTGTAGCCAAATTTCCATCAGGCAAATTCTTCATCAAATCACCCTTGTGATTTGAATTCAGGACATTTTTAGATTGACCATATGACCAATTGGATCATTTTGATTAATGATTAGCCTATTTCATCTAAATCATTAATCCCATTATGCAGACAGACATAATCATATTAGTTTTCAAAAACTATCTACGAGAAATATAGGAACAAAATTAGTATGCTTTCACTTCCATAATAGCAGTTCTTAGTTAAAAAAAGAATCCTGGGGCAGCTAGATAGGGTGGATAGAGTGGATAGAGCACCAGCCCTGGATTCAGAAGGACCTCAGTTCATATTTGGCCTCAGACATTTAATACTTATTTGGCAGTGTGACCTTGAGCAAGTCACTTAACCCCATTGCCTTGCCCTGCCCCCCCCAAAAGAATCCTTTTCAAAAACCATTAAAGAAAAACTTTGAAAATTTGGAACTAAAGATAAGTAGGTGTCAGAGACAAAGTTATTTTTAATAATTCAATAATAAGTATAAGCCTTCAAATTTCTGTAGTTGAAGTTTTTCTTTTTCTACTTCACCCTAAAAAATGAACCAGAACTAACAGTTGAAATTGTTAGGCAAGTTCCAATGTGATATAAAAATGAGAAAAAATAGTTTTGGCAAAACTGAACAAAATTGAAATGGGCTATAGGGACCATTTAAATTATTTATTCTTAAAGGATGATGTACTAAAAAAAAAATTTAAAAGGTACTGCAATGCTATTCTCCATAACTTAAGACATCCACATTCCCCAATTCTATCCTCCATAGCTGCAATTTGCTGTCTGGGCTTGACACTGGGGAGGGCTCAGTAGTCCCTCTACTTATGGAAGCACAAAGCTACCT